>NW_026861788.1:0-12000 GCF_026571515.1 Ruditapes philippinarum | reverse complement strand
CTTTTCAAAAAATAATATTTAAATACATGAACATAAAATTAAGCCAAATATGCATTAACAAAAAAACTTTGATTTTTCCAATTCTACTATAATTACAAGTATTGTGATTTCCGCATTTTAAGTTTGTTAATAAATAACACGAAATATATTTAAATCTTAAGTTAAATTCATTTACTGTTCATAACATACAATTAAAGAAATAAATAGTTAACGTTTAATCGCCTCTCATCACGACAATAATCAACACAAATATAGTTTATGAGTTTTCCCTATATATCTAATACGATCCCGGATCCCGGGCGTCCCGGATCCCGGGATTTTCCCCCACCCCGGTCCGCTCGCTTCCAGTCTCCGGTCTCTCCCGGTCTATTTTGACCGGAATTTACGAATGACGGCGAATAGTATCATATTTACTAAATTTTCTAAAAATTGTCGATCTTTTTAGGGTGCTCTTTTTAGATGAAAAATGTGTTGATGTAAGATTTTTTTTCGTATATAATGTATTTCGTTTCAAATTATGTGTTTGTTTTGTTTTTAATTATGTATTCTTTGTTGTTACTAAATATATAATTTCGTTTCGTTTCGTTTCGTTCAAAGCCTTGTCACTCCGGTATTTACAGCTAAACTCTGGTATTTCCGATTACGGTAAAAACTCTCAAGTAGGGTTACAAGTTAAATGGTTCCCTGCGGTGAACATTTTAATGATATAAAGATATTTCATTTAACTATTTTCAACATTATTTGGGGGTAGGGGGAATCAACGTTTGTATCAGGAATTTGTTGACAATTGAATAAACGATATAGAAAAAGGTCTTTGGAAACTGGTGACCATTGAAGACCGGAGAAGGTCGAACATAAACAATTATTTCTTTTTAAGAAAATGATTAAATAGGCCTACCATTTTATGAATAATTCCGAGCAAAAAATAAATAAAGTAAACACACAAGATTACGCAGAAAATATCTCTATTTATTATGGCAGATGCCATACGAATATTTTAATTTTGTAGATTTTCAGTATAAACAATTTATTGTTTGTAAAATTTGAGATAGATATCAAAGAAACATTGATAATTTTCAAACACATCACAAGTTTTACCACCTTAAACGATAAAATAATTATAGAAAATTAGAAATATCACGTAATAGATTTTTGTTCTCAATTAGGTGTAATTCGGATTAACCAATCATATACGGTTTACAGATCACATGCTCCTCCATGTACCGAAAACAGGTCACGTGCTCCTCCATGCCTCAAAAGTTAAACGCGTACCAATACCCTGCGGTCTCCAGACCGCAGGGAATAAACTAATACCATACCATGCCGACCTGTCACACTTGTCTCAACCCGGTACGGAATTAGACCGAACCCGGTACGGAATTAGACCGAACCCGTTGTAGTTTTAAAATTTTGAAGTGGCCAAATTTAAGTCATCTCTAGTTAGATCGGTCATATTTAAAGTGTATTTATGGCATGTGTGTAGTTTTTGTGTGTTATATGATGACTTTATTTAGTTGTTTTTTTGTGTATTCTCCAGGAACTCATTTGTTGGCGGAAGGATTAAAGATGTACCACCCACCAGCAGTCAGGAGTTTTTAAAGTGGTGAATTTAAACAGTGTTACAACAGAATGAAGATTTCTGAAAAAAGTAGATGTCTAACCTATTATATTTTTGGCCTCATTGACTTAGATAGTGTTGATGTTTGAAGACAGTATATAATTCATCAAGAACAGTGGAATCCAGAATTAAGCTTCAAATGTGACTGATTTACGAATACGAAAATTCACCGGTCTGACATCACTAACATACTATATGTGAGATAAAAAGGTAGATAAATATCTAATATTGTCGCGTGCCGTTATGAGTCCCGTTATTGTTTCCCTCTGTAGACATTCTTTATCTGTTTATAAACCTTTCAACTTGATTAGTTCACTCACGTTTAACCAAGATATGACCACTGTATAATTAAATTTCATAAGTGACATATTCTGCCCATCCATGCAATGGTATATAGTGAGTGAAGATGTGAAAGTCAAAACAAGTTTACACTTTGCATTCATTCGTTTCAATTTTATTGTTAACTGAGAATTAAGCGAAATTATGTAACTATCCTTCGGAATTAACCTGCATCGTTCAATGACTCAAGATTCATGCTAATTTACATGAAAACTTAAAAAATAAAAGTAAAATATTCAGAAGTGAACAAAGAAAGTACTTAACACATTGCAAACAGCACTTGCAATCCACGTAAATTACCACAAAGAGGTCAACATAAGCAAAAATAGCCCTTACTATATTAGTAACAAAGTAAAAATATGGTAATAAATACTGCAAAATAAGAACTTAATAACATTTAATTTAAATCATTATCCAATCTAAAATCTTTTTTTTTTTACTTTAATATCTTAAAATCGTACGGTAGTACATGTTTTTCAAGTTTAATTTTCTTAAAATATGCTAGTTCATATAGAGGCATGCAGCTTTAAAATGTGTGAATAATAGACTACATCAAAATTTTAACATAAAAAGAAAATATTACAATGGCAGAGTTCCAGCGATCGTGATAGCTTGACTTTTTCTTTGTAACCGACGAGCTTAAAATGGATGTCGGTAAGTTATACCATAGGTGCTCGGTGCGTTGATTGGTCACAACCCCCGGGCCAACCCCCACCCCCTCACCCACTCTACAACCCTCCTACCTCTCAAAACCATGTAAACTGTAGTTTTTTTTTTTCATTTTAAACATGTTTTAATATTTGGTATATGCTTTTAATTCAATTACCTTCATCTTCCACAAAAAATAAAAAAATGATATATATTTAGTAAAGGTATGCAACTCGCCGCTCATTTTTCAGCACTCATCTTAATATGAACTACATAACTCAAACATTTTTTCACCAATTTTCAATATCTTGGTACCAAATGGTAAGGAATTGATTACTCTTAAAGAAATTAAAGCTGCCTTTACAATCATTTCAAGTTTTAAGAAGATATGTAATCTCGACGTCACCGCAAGTGTAACTCGACAGAGACCTGACCGCTGAGTTTTTGTCAAAATTACCCGACTAAACTGCAGTTTATTCGAAATAAATGAATATTTTTTTGTATTGCGCATATAAATATGATCAAATTATATTATTATTTGTAATAGCGAGCTCGACGAGCTGGCCCGAAGGGCCTGCTCGCAAAGCGAGCTTTACGGTAACGCGAGTACCTGCTAAGTGATGGTTTTGAAAACTTTCGTCCAAAGTACCGAATTGGACACATCGCAACCTTTCGAATTTAAAGATAACGATAAAAACTGAGTAATTCTGACTGAAAACGGATGTGTAGACTGGTCACCCGCGCACGTCTATAGGAACCATAATTGGACAGGGAACCAGAATAACGGAAGCTGTGTAATATGAAAAAGGCAAAGCCTCAAAGCGAGCTCGATGTACTTTTTACGTGAAATAGTATGAAATAATCTCAAATGCAGTGACGAGTGCGTGTGACGTCACACGTACTGTGTTTAATATGGCCCCGTGACCCGTCCCTGTCGTGAAATGAATAACGAGATAAAACTTTGTTTATTTTATTTCACTCTATAATTTTTCAAGCGAAATAAAGATTATTTTAAGTGAAATAAATGTAAAACTTAAAACGTTTGCGACATTAAAATAGCGTACTTGATTTCAAACTCCTCACAGTGGTTACGTCACGCTTTGTTACTGTACAGATCAGGGGAAGTAACCGCTGCGAGGAGTTTGACTTGATTTGTTCGTTTTGCACGTGCTGTTTGGCGCTACATTGTGACGTCACGTAAACAATACTTTAAACGTCTGTACAGCGTTAACGACTGAATAAAAGATATTGGTGTTCGGATTCATTTTCTTAGTTAGACCATTTTCTTTCATTCTAGATAGTTTTCACAACAAAATTCGACAAAAAATTGTTTTTATTTATCAGATTTCAAACAAAATGGCGCCTTCGATTTTCATTTTTTATACACAGCTTCCGTTATTCTGGTTCCATGTCCAATTATGGTTCCTATAGACGTGCGCGGGTGACCAGTCTACACATCCGTTTTCAGTCAGAATTCCTCAGTTTTTACCGTTATCTTTAAATTCGAAAGGTTGCGATGTGTCCAATTTGGTACTTTGGACGAAAGTTTTCAAAACCATCACTTAGCAGGTACTCGCGTTACCGTAAAGCTCGCTTTGCGAGCAGGCCCTTCGGGCCAGCTCGTCGAGCTCGCTATAAAAAATGAAAATCGAAGGCGCCATTTTGTTTGAAATCTGATAAATAAAAACAATTTTCGCCTCAAAGCGAGCTCAATGTACTTTTAACGTGAAATAGTATGAAATAATCGCTCATTTTTATCAAATGCAGTGACGAGTGCGTGTGACGTCACACGTACTGTGTTAAATATGGCACCGCCCCTGTCGTTAAATGAATAACGAGTTTTGAAAACGTTGATAAAACTTTGTTCATTTTATTTCACTCTACAATTTTTCAAGCGAAATTAAGATTATTAAAAGTGAAATAAATGTAAAACTTAAAACGTTTGCGACATTAAAATAGCGTACTTGATTTGATTGTTTTGCACGTGCTGTTTGGCGCTACCTTGTGACGTCACGTAAACAATACTTTAAACGTCTGTACAGCGTTAACGACTGAGTAAAAGATATTGGTGTTCGGATTCATTTTCTTAGTTAGACCATTTTCTTTCATTCTAGATAGTTTTCACAACAAAATTCGACAAAAAATTGTTTTTATTTATCAGATTTTTCAAACAAAATGGCGCCTTCAATTTCCGTTTTAAAACTGTCATTCGATATTTTATACGGGGAAGTCAAAGACCGGGCCCGCGAAGCGGGTCCGGGCTTTGGCTTGCCCGGCTATAGACTACGCGTGTATATTTAAAAGAAAATCAAATAGAAAAACAATTAAAAAATATATAGAATTCTATACCTATCAATGAAATTTTCAGTGTCAGTTCTAGTCGGGCGCCGCCATTTATAATGTAACTCAATGATAATAGGTGGGGTATTCCGATAGCGGAACAAATCTCAACTTTTCGGAGAAATAATAAACGTCGAGTGTTCCGAGTGAAAACGGAAGCGGTGCATGTAATACCGAATGACACCTTTAAAACGGAAAGAATAAAAGGAATTTTTAACGACTTCCCCGTGCATAATAATTATTTTACCGTTTAAGGTGGAAAAACTTGAATGATGTGTTTGAAATTAAATTATCAATGTTTCTTTAATATCTATCTCAAATTTTACAAACAATAAATTGTTTATATTGAAAATCTACAAAATTAAAATATTCGTAGTGGCATCTGCCATAATAAATAGATATATTTTGTAAACTTGTGGGTTTACTTAATTTATTTTTGCTCGGAATTATTCATAAAATGGTAGGCCTATTTAATCATTTTCTTAAAAAGAAATAATTGTTTTATGTTCGACCTTCTTCGGTCTTTGAACAACGGTCGCCAGTCTTCTATATTGATCGATTATTGTCAACTATATTCCTGATACAAACGTTTATTTATCCCCCCAAACAATGTTGAAAATAGTTAAATGAAATTTCTTTATATCATTAAAAATGTTCCCCGCAGGAAACCATTTTACTTGTAATATAATTTGATCACCTTTGTATGTGCAATACAAAAAATATTCATTCATTTCGAATAAACTGCCGTATGGTCGGGTAATTTTGACAAAAACCCAGCGGTCAGGTCTCTGTCAAGTTACACTTGCGGTGACTTCGAGATTACATATCTTCTTATAACTTGAAATGAATCATAATGACAGCTTAAATTCCTTTAAGAGTAATCAATTCCCTACTATTTGGTACCAAGATATTGAAAATTGGTGAAAAAATGTTGAAGTTATGGAGTTCATATTAAGATGAGTGCTGAAAAATGAGCGGCGAGTTGCATATCTTTACTAAATATATATTATATCATTTTTTTTTATTTTTTGTTGGAAATGAAGGTAATTGAATTAAAAGCATGTACCAAATATTAAAACATGTTTAAAATGAAAAATAATACAGTTTACATGGTTTTGAGAGGTAGGAGGGTTGAAGAGTGGGTGAGGGGAGGGGGGTTGGCCCGGGGGTAGTGAACAATCAACGCGCCGAACACCTATGATTTATACAAGATATTAACACTTTTACTCTTCTGATAAAAAGAACCATTCATGACTTTCCTCGTCACATTTTATTTTTCAATGTATTTACAAACTACACTGTATTTTCGATGTACATGTACACTGTATCTGCATTATTAATTCATAAGTGTGTAAAAATGTCAAGTGCCTATTCAACAATCTGTCATAAGTTTGTATAGACAACCATTTAGATAAGTGTCTTCATTACATATTTCACATGTAAACCTCCTCTGACTCTTTTGTAACATGTACAAAACAAGTTAAAAACAATAATTTGCGTTATATGTATCGGCAGTGGGTAGGGTAATGCTGTAATTTCGCCATGGGCGTTACATATCACAACTTCGTTATAATGCGGTACTGAGCCATTGGAAGCCCTTACATGAGCGTTATAACGCTGTTGCAGTGTATTGTGATTTCAAAATGTTTAATTGGGAAAACGCCTAACTGCAGATTTCATAACCCCCTTTTATATTTTCATAATGTCTTATAAAATCCTTTTTGAGGGGAACAACTGTTTATTGCAGATTTCTCAACTGAAGTTTTTCTCTGATGTGATTTAGCTGCCATGTATTTCTTATAATAAATTCCTTCAGTAAACAAAGCATCGCAGATTTCAAACCTTCAGATTTCCTCACCAAAATTGTGTTTTTCTCAAATGATGGTAATTTCAAACTACTCTTTCGATAACTCTTTTGAATGATAACTTTCCTCTCTTGTATGTATCTTTTTATGTCTATTAAGATAACTTCTTACAGTAAAAGCTTTGTTACAAATTTCACAACAAAAGTTCTTTTCATTTTTATGTATTGTCATATGTTGTGTAAGATAGTCTTTTTGGGGAAACCCTTTGTCACAGATTTCACAACAATATAACTTCGGTCCTGAATGCCACTTAATATGTTTCTGAAGATATCGTTTTCGAGAATATGATCTATCACATATTTCACAATGAAAGTTCTTCTCTCCTGTGTGTATTGTCATATGTTCTGCAAGTTGATCTCTTAGAGTAAACCCTTTTCCACAAGTCTCACAGTAATGGTCCTTCTGGCCCTTATGGTATTTCACGTGTATGGCAAGACTGAAGTTATGGGCAAACTTTTTACCGCAGACTTCACAACTATGTTTCTTCTCTCCTGTATGTATTCTCATATGTCTTCTAAGACTACTTCTTTCAGAAAACACATGACCACAGATATCACAACAGTGATTCTTTTCTCCTGTATGAACTGCCATGTGTTTATTAAGATCACCTCGTTGAATAAATGCTTTTGCACAGATTTTGCAACAAAATTTTTTCACTCTGGTATGAATTTTCATGTGAGTTGCAACTTTATCTAGACATGGAAATGTTTTATTACAGATTTCACAAATATAATTTTTCTCTTCTGCATGTATTTTCAAGTGTGCCGTTAGATCACTTCTTTGAGCAAATATTGTAAGACATATTTTACAAATATGTTTCCTCTCTCCAGTATGTACTTTCATATGTATTATAAAGTCACTTTTTTGAGAAAATGTGTTCCCACACATACTACAGAAATAAATCTCTCCTAGATTTACTTTCCTGTGTGTTGTTTCATTGTTTTCGTTTTCAGAAATGGCTTTATCACACATTTTCAAAATACAATTCTTTTCTTCTACATGTATGTATTGTTAAATGTCTTATATGAATATTTATTTTAAAAAATTGCAAATATCACATTTTAAAATTGTTATGGCCAATAGGAGTATAGGAGCAGTCATGTTAAAGTTAAAGATCATGAATAACAATAGATTTTGCAAAATAAGCTTAATGCAAAAGGTCTTTTCTTCTCTATGAAAGTATTGCTTTTAGTACATGTAGTTGGTTATTCTTAGATATGGCACTTTAAAACATTCCTTAAAGCTGTTCCATATCTTTGCAGGCACTGTTTCATTTTGTTCCCAGGTTACTACTTTCTTGCCTACCTGCAAGCAATAACAATACATTATCAACACTAAATGATCTTAGGCAATTACACCATTTTAGACTTTATGAAGCACAAATAACATGAAATAATCCAAAGAACCTGTAGCGATTTGAACTCATAGCAGTAAGGAAGTAAATGACTTTAACCACTCAGTCATTGATGCCCCCCCCCCTCCCCCCACACACAAAATGAGAACAAAGCTAGAAAGACAGAACTAATTTAATATTTTACGTGAAACACCTATTAATTACCCCACCCACTACTAAAATTACTTCGGGAATGTTTTTTATTTCAATAATACAATGACATCTATAAATAACACTTATTTCTGTTCATAATTATAGGATAGATTGCATATATTATATTTTGTTACTTACCTTAACATGTTATTTGATGGTGAAATATTTATTATCTTGATGAAATCATTTACGCGGAAGTTAACCGGAAATCGGGCCTTACGTATCGACATTCTCCGGTCTTCGACGGTCCCAATCGCAACTTTTCGGCTCTTTCCGTCAGTCTTCGGATAAGGTTATTATTTAAAATAACCGTAATGTTTCGACAATCGCAACTACTCGGCCCTTTCCGTCAGTCATTGGATAAGGACCTCGAACACAATAGTATGAATACACAGAACGGATGCGGTATTCGGTCTAACCTACGCATGTAAACAAATAGTAATTTAATGCTGGGAGTTGTTGACAAGTTTATAAAACGAATGTATATATTTGAAATCTAATATCTGTTCCGGTACTCTTTTGCTTGAAAATATGTCTGACAACAATTTGTAATTTAAATATGCCCACTGATGTTCAAGTTTAAACAAATCCAACTAAATGTCAACAGACAGGTTTCTTGTACTTTCGGTTTATACAACCATAATAATAAATATATAAATAATGTATTGTTTGCTTTTGTACCTATGAATTCACTTATTTAAGGTGGACTTATACTACATATATTGGAAATAAACTTGTCAAGAAGGGCCGAGTAGTTGCGATTGTCCGATTGCAATATTTGCTATTTGAATACTCTTCAAAGCGGAAGTAATGCATTAGGGCGTAAACAATGGCATTAGGGAGGTCATACCTAAGGTAGAACTTCACAAACTTCACAGTAATAGAAGCTACAGCTTCGAATGGCCTTGAGGATTTTTATAAAAATAGTGACTAGTCTGGATTTTAATGACTGGTTGTTTTTAAAGTGCAATTTAAGCATGAAATTTGTGTTTGTGACATTATTTAATGTATGATCACTGGCAAATTCGAAAACATGGTCAGAAATCACATGCTGTTGTTTATAGATTTCAAGACCGCCATTTTTGTAAACATTACTTTTAAACAGCATGCTTATTTGAAAACAAGTTATTTTATAGTGGGTTCAAACTTTAAGCAGTAGCAAAATATCTGCAAGGCGTAACACCTGTTTCTGCATGTATAGGGAGTTGCTAAATAAAAGACAGTATATTTGCAGGTATTTTTTGCCAGAGGGACGAAATGTATTGTTTTGGATCTCGGGCCACAGTAGATTTTGGGCTTTAACGGAATGAATTGCAACTTTTTTTACTGCCTGACTATTGCAGATGGGATAATTGCATCTTTATGTCATATATGTTCTCAACAAAACTTGTTCTCTATTTCCAGGTTTGTAGTTTGAGATCAGAATTATCAGACGTATTGCTTGTAGGACATTGGCAGCAGGGACTTGAAATTTACTGCGGGGTGCTACCTAAAGCAGCATGACTCCAGTGTCATGTTAATTTTAATGAATAATGAAAAAAGTTATACTGTCGTTGAATGAACAAAGAAAGTCATTTACACATTGCAAATACCACGTACAATCCAAGTATATTACTAAAATTAGGTGAAATGTTACAAAAATGACCAATGAACCCTATAGTCACACAGTAGAAATATGGATATAGATACAGCAAATCAGTCAATAATCCCATATAACATGTAGGTTATTACTTGAATGTTTTATGTGTTTTTGCGACGGACGCGCCCTCATGCAGGCGCGTTCAGAGCTATGTCATCTACACATGGGATTTCGTCGGCTACAATCGCGCAAGTGTCCTCAACCGAATAACAGCCCAAGAAATAGTACATGAATTTGATCCTATGAAACTCCCATATACTTTGTCGGGATATCTTCAAAACTTCCATATTTAGCCTTTTCAATTTCAAATTAAGTTATCCTAGTTAAAATATGAACGTATTTGGTTGATAAAAACGTTGTAGCCCCCGTAGTATTATTGCGCAATATGCAAATAACTGCCGAAACGATTTACCGCTGTCGATAAAGTAGGCAGCAAATGATGCTATAATTAAGGAGTAAGCTCAATAATTCATAGAAATTATAAGTAGGAAATAAATAGTTCTCCATTTAACATTTTTATTAACAGATCAAACGTTTTTCGTGACTATAGAATAACTCGCGCATTAATAAAAGAATAACTCTTTCCGTGACTCATACCGCGGGTTTAGCTGAATATGCAGCAGTTATTTATAAATTAGACTACAGTACAATGGTTAGTATTATAAATATCTATTTAATTTTGAAAATGCATGGGATCAACACTTTACCACCGTGTAGTCTTTCATGTTAATCTTTATTGAAGGAAGTTATAATATCAGTTCTACTTCCGATTCTTGTGTTTTGTTTACATAATTTTCTAGGTCACGATATGACTTAACCTGCTATGAGATTACAATAGCCAACACTATTCTAAAAATAGATTCTGCATAACCTAGCTGTGCTGACTTTCGGACAAGCGATTAGGGAGTACACATTATACATGTAATAAACCAGCGGATTCTTACTTTGTTTACATGCAATATTTTAAGAAATTCTATACAATTGTACGTAAGAATCAAACAAGTTGAAAATGGACTTTAGTGTGAAATTGAAAGAGACAACTAAACTTTGTAGTTCTTAAGTGACATTTAAATTAAAATAAAAACGATGTGTTCTGGCCTCTGCATCTTTACCTTGTAAATGAAAAATAAATTCTAAAAAAATACACCATTAATTGCTAATTAACCAAAAATATTTTTAATGAGACATATCCAAGAGAAATAAAAATACAAATGACTTATATTTCATTGTCTATATGCCCACTATGATATAACACGAAGCAATTCAATTTGCATGGTTTTGTTTGAGAAATATTTCGCTGACAGTTTTTTTTTCTATTTACATATCATTTCTTGGAATTAATCGATAAGGACACTGATTTACAAGTTTGACCAGAGTTTTAAGGCATAAATTTCATTCTGTATTTAAAAATTTAGACTTGTTCTGCTTGAAAGTAGAAAATCTGAATTATATCAGATTGGGACACCTAAAATATATTGCTCTACAAATCTCGAACTTGTATGGAACAAATTTTCTCTGTTATATCTTTTGTGTGTTTTTTTTTCTAAAAAAAGCCTTAATGTCTCTCCGGTTGCATGTCCGTCGCATTCAGTGCTGCAGCACTTTGATTTTTGTTTGTGTTTATTTTATTTTTATTTTTTTTAGTTTTCTCAAGTTTGATATTCTCACACAGATTTTGAGGTCAAAAGGTCAAGATTACCATGACCTTTAATAGATAATAGGTTAAGGTCAATTTTCTCAGAAACTGCCATAGGTATGCGCTTTAAACTTGATGTACTTGTTCATTATCATCATGTGATGTGATATCACAGGGGCAAAAAGTCTGAAAGGTATATTTTGCAAAGTAATGCCCCTTTCGTCTTAAAAAACTTTTGTGTAGCCCATTATTCAAGGATATCATGAACCTTGGAATACTTGCTAACCTTGACAAGGGGCATAATTTAAAAAGTAATGTTTTTGAGTTATGCCCAGTTTGAAATTGGCTTAAATCGTCATAACATTTTTA
>NW_026861787.1:0-90147 GCF_026571515.1 Ruditapes philippinarum | reverse complement strand
AAAGAATACAATTCCCCCCCAGACGCAATTGAATAAATAAATGAATAAATTCACAAGAGCAAATACGCAAGCCCTTAAATAAACCTGAATTATAAAACGTTTATAGATTTGCAGGTTTATTACTTATTATTTCTTTTTACGCTATACTAGATTTTGAAATAGAATCATTTACATGGTATTCCGTATTAAATACGGCAATTAAATGCGGCTTAAACTTGACAGACAAATAATCAAATGAATAAATATAAATAGCCTTTAAAACTCTTGAAAATATGATATAACTTAATATTGTTAATCAGAGTTGAAATTATGTACGAAAGTTTTAATAAATACATGCCGTATTTGCAATAGTATTCATTTATCCGTTTGATGATTTAACAAGAGCTCATAGCTGTGTAAACAATAGCTTTCATTCATTATACCGAATATTACCGTCATAAAATCGGATTTTTACAGTATCATTTGAATGAAAACATATACACATCCAATACAATAAAATGATTAGCGCCAAAGATCATATTGTTATTTAGTTGGAAGTTATTTTTAAGAGGCAGCGATTTTATAGCTGGTGAGAAAGGTTGCGTGCCTTAAAGTCATTCAGCATTGTTCTAAAACAAGACTTTATGATGTTATACTTTGATATCGCTGTATAATCACACGTTCATAATGAGAAATGTCTGTGCAAGATAATGGGGACCGCCTGTAAGCGGCGCCTAATGATACCATTGTTAGTATAAACATAGTGTAAGCTCTAACAAAAAAGTGTTTTATATATATTACAAGTGTCTTGAACGTTTGAATAATGTTTTATCTTGGAGTATTAGAATATAGTTTTATGCCGGTCCGACGTGGCACGCAATAATGTTAATTAAGCCTATTTTATTTCCTTGTTTTACAATAATTATTGTTTTAAAGAAAGTAAGTGGATTGTTTTTGTAATATCTAGAAGAGAATTTAGGTATTCAAAAAATTTTTAAACTCCCAAACATTTCTATTTTTAGTTAATTATTTTTTTGTGATTGCGTTTATTTGAACATACATGTGTAAGTTTTAACAAATTGAAAAAAATACTATTTGTATGATTTTTTCTTACCAAATTTTTATTTTTAAAAGCCTTCTTTATTAAGCTGCCATCCCGTGATCATAAAAAATTTTTCCCCTCTTTTAGAAAACTCTGAGCCCAAATATTATATAACGGGTAGTGGTATAAGTTTTTATAACATTGGGGTTTCATTTTAAAGCAAGAGAAAAAGAAAAAAAAATCCCACAAAGTGTTGTGTTATCTTTTTAAAGTAAGAAAATCTTCATTAAACATTGGCGTGATTTTTGAAACTGGCAAAAAAATGCAAAATGTTTTAGATACCTTTTTCCCTTTTTCCCTAAAGTCTAAAAACATTTGTCAAGTTTAAGGGTATTCATTTACGAAATACAAAAAACGTGAAGCCCCACCCCTCGGGGCCATAGATTAAGTCGTATTTACCTTACCCAAAATTTTGTTTTCCCTGCCTTTTTTGTATCAAATTAAAATTTTCAAAACAAAATTTGTAAGTTTTTTGAAAACTTTGAGTTTTAAAAAAAAAAACCCTTTATTGTCATTAAAAACTTGCCAAACTACTTTAAAGAAAACTTGTTTTTTGTGTGTTTGGCTTATTATAATGGTTAATTTATGGCTGGATTACGAAAAAAGGGACTTTTAAACCCACAGAACTTTTCTGGTCAAAAGAATCTTACGGGGAAGAAACCCCAATGTTTCCCGGGGAATTTGTAAACTTTTCAACATGAAAATTTTTTTTGGAAAGAAAACCAAACCCTTATAAAAACTATAAAAATCATTTATCAAACATTTTTATCCCACAGAAAAAAAACACTTTTCAATTTAGCGCAATTGTTACAGTTGTTGTCAAAATTCTATAATATTATGTTAAAAAACATAATTCCATGTGCATGTCCATTTTAATTGTTGTTTGACACATTTGACAGCTGTACTCACGATGTTCATTCTGCAAGTAAATAAAGAAATAATTATATTCTATGATCTAGGATGCAGCCTTGATGATCCCATAACCTATGTGTTAAAACAGCAAAGTCAATGAGGCGAACAGCCAAATACAAAAAATTTCAAATATTTTTGCGATCTTTATAATTCTGTCAATAAATTCTAAATAAAGATATAATCTGATCAATGAAATTCAAACGGTATCATTTAAAAAAAAGTGCATTTTTTTAGGCTGACGGCAAACTGATTTTACATATTTATTTTAATGTAACTTTAAGTTCAATGTTTGATATAGTAATATCCTTTTAATATTAATTGCATCACTGTAATAACAAAATAAGAATTAACCGACTGCTCATCAATTTCCAAAATACTTTTATCTGAATCAATTTGGCTTAATAGTGAGCACCATCGGCACTTTCATATTATACATATGGCTATTTGTTTTGTTTAAGTTGGTTTCCCTCGAAAAATCAAGATTTATGTCTATGAGTTTAAAGAGGTACACAATTATAAATAAACTAGTTATATATTTTTTTTGCCCTCATATTTATATATGCAATGCTTTTTTTTGATAAACATCTTTTTCTTTGAACATTTATCTTACGTATGACATTAATTTGACATAAAACTGCTGTAACCAGATGGAACTTGCATGATCTGGGTTAAAGGAAATTATTCCCTATTTAACAGGCCATTGTTATCTTATATTTTCATTGTGCAATTGCATTTGACAAGTCGGTAATGAGAAAGTCTCAACAAGATTTTATGACCAAGTTCTAATAACGTAAATCTGTACATGGTAGCCCGTTAAAGTGTATAGCTGACAGCTTAAAATAAAATGGTGAAACAGTTTATATAAAATTAACGTTTAGGTAATTTTTATACCGTTTAATTTTGTGGAGGCTTTTTGTATTTTATTAAACTAAAATTTTAAGTCCTGTTTTTGTACGTGTAATAAACTTGAAAGAAGATTACCATAAGCGTTAATTATTAAAAATCTAAGAGTTTTAAGAAGAACCATATTGATCTAAAGTCAGTTATGTATTATCGAGGGTAAATGCTCTGTAAATTTAAATTACTGCCCTGTCCTCGTTCAGACAAAAACCCTTTTTGGTTATTCAATCGATATTAGATTATTTAATTAAAAATGATCATACAATAGTGTTAAATAAGGATTGAGAAAGAAAAAAACAAAACCCAATGGTCTGTCAACTAAAAAAAAGGTTAAAAGTGCGCATCGCGAGTAATACTCAAGCTATGCAAAAAAAAAATGGATTTTAAGAATTTATTGTAAATAGCATTATAATGTAATAACATTTTATGCCGGAAATGTCTTGAAATTAAAAATTTGAGATAGCGTTGTGTTTTAATTTTTTTTTCACAGTAAATGGTCTGTTGAATATTTGTGGAAAATATTGTTCAGACAAGTTTGTCACGTTTACAAAACCTTCGAAGTGGGTCGCTTTACGGGTTAAATATCACAAAGAACAGGCACCAAAAACCCATTAACTGGAGAACATGTCGTTGGTGATGTTATGTTATAACTATAAATGACATAATGGCATTAAAATAAGATCTGAAAGAAGCAAAATATATTATCTGTAAAGTTAAACGAACAATTTAACAGCTACATATAACTGGAGCAATTTCTTTAATATACACAAAATAGAAATACCCTAGCAGAGACATTCAAAACAATTGAATAATACACTGAAAATGATTGCATTGTCAGTTCATATATATTCAATAATAATTTAATTATAAATCTACATTATAAAATGTCAAATCACTTCGCTTTCACAGTTGCGTTATCAGATCCCGTTTGGAACCTATTTTATGTCACTTTAGTGGTTCTACTCAGGTTTTTTTTTTCATGCCTGAAATTATAAACGACGGGACTTTATCCACCAGTAGAGCTGGCCTTCCCCATATGAAATTGATCATGCAACTGCTATGGTTACCATAGCAGTTGCATGATAAATAGAAAAACATGCTACTGTCTTTTGATATCAATGTTATCAGGCTCGGCTGATAAGGGCAGGAAGGGCTCGGCAAGCCTTGTCCCTTTCTAGCCCATATCAGCCTCGCCTGATAAAATTGATATCAAAAGACAGTAGCATGTTATTCTCTAGTTATCGTGTCGGTGTTACTAAGATAAAAAAACAAAACAAAGAAGTTTAAAACTATAAAAAGGGGTCGAAAATTACTGTGATTAAAATAACTTAAGGTGCTAAGATACGATGTGTGAACTAATAATCAAATGGGAAATATTTCAATTTGTCATTGATATGAGATTTTTTATTTAAAAAGTATGTTATTTTCTTAGGACAATTGTAATCGGATATATTGTGAGTCACTTGTAAATCAAATATAGACGAAAACTAGTTTGATAACATATATTCGGATTCTACCAAGATCATGTCTAACATAGAATATTCCAATAACAATTTAATTTACCGATCTATAGCTATGCGGATAGAATCTAGTTACGGCCATTTACAGGATTTTACACACCACCACCACCCACACCCTCCAAAAAAGAATAAAAATACAAAACTGAATATACAAAACAGGTAAAAAATATAAAGATATTTCCAGTGATAAAATGATCGGACACAAATATGAAAACAATACACCGCTCATGAACAGCACCATGGATCAACTGTTACCCTTGTATTTTTTCATTCCAACAAGGTGTTAACCTCTTCTAATAATCATTCATATCAATATAACCGTATCTTTAAGTAAATTATAGACTGTAAAAATATATTATTATATATTAAATGCACGTTAGTCAAATACAAAATATGCAGGAGATATTTCTGTTGAAATACGAATATCATTCCTTTATAAAATAAAAAAAGGTTTAAAACAACCATCCGTCGTAATGATGTATGAGCAGTAATTAATCACGAAGAAGTATTTTGTTAACAATAACTCATTAATCAATTTCAACTTTATTTGCTATCATAAAGCAGTCTTTACGACTTCATTTGAAAACATGGTGAAGATGACATTTGTCAAGAAATACACGGCAAATAATACGTTATTATAGCAACATAACTGTTATCGAAGCGAACAAAGAAGACAAAAAATCACAGTTCAGTCCGTGAAATCTAAAATAAAACTAGGGGCAAATGTTTATCTTATAATTATATAGCCATAACATGTTGGCGGCATTGAAAATAAATATATAGTTGCAATATAATACGACATACTGTAAACAAGTGAGTATCACTGAACATCAGATCAGTTTAGACAATTATTTTCGAACGATTGAATTCCTATTATAATAAGCAAACTATTTGTTATGTGTTGTCCAGTCGACGAAGTGCTATTTTAGTGTAATATTTTGAAACTAATGTACACAATGTGTAACACTACATATTGAGTAAGTAAAACCATATCATTTAATATGTATTCCTTTCGTTTAATTTACTTTGAAATTTCACATTAATACAATATCGGAACTTTTGTTATATTATATTAAAGCGATAGTATACCTATGAGACGGTATGTGATGAGAGTACATGTGAAAATCCAAATAAGTTTATAATTTGTCATAATTCAATTAAATAAGTATTCTAATCACAAGAAAGTGATACCGGTAATCCCAATTAATTGTTAATTGTTTCAGTTGGTTCGGTTGGAATAATGGCAACAAAGATACAATTGATGTTATGAGACAAATGCTCAACTATGCTCGAGGAGGGAAACCTCTCTTAAACTACTCCACGCATCGTTTAATGTAATGATTCGAACACACGGTATCGAGGGACTGTTGGTCTGAAGTCAGTTGTATTTGGCCTTTCTTTTTTCAACTTTTGTAAATTTAGCTTAAATCTGAAGAGCAACAACAAAATGAATAAAGAAAATAAGCATTACAAACAAAGTACAATATATAATATTTTAATTCAATATCAATTCAGTCTTCCGCTACTGATTCCAAGAATTTTTCTTTCCACAATGACTTTATCATACAGATTAAATTCATTGAAATGTCAAGGGTTTGAATGAATAATCAATTTGTTTTTAATTTAATTACAGTTATGCACTTTGTATAGCATCAAATCATCAAATAAAACGTTTCTCATACATGTCATACAAATAGCTTTTATTCCGGACACACTCTAAAGATGTGTTAAGTTGTATTCATCACTTGGTATAGTTTGTGTTTTTTACCATGTATCGTGCTATCTGCAGCTTGTTAAGTAGAAATTGTAATCATCTAAACAATCAGTTCTATCAAGTGTCGCCATCTGAAAATATATGATGCGTTCTTGTTGAGTAAATTTGCGAAATAATTTAGTTTTGCTTAATGATAATTTTACGGAAGGCAACTAAATGATTAACAATATGCCTTACTACGTTCAAGAACCATCAACAAACAGAATAAAGAGTATGCAATGTTTGTAGGTTAACATTTAATCACTTATTTCAATATTGTTTCTTATTGCTATAATTAATCTTTCAAAGTTGCGTTGATTTGTATTGATTATACTAAGGGATATACGTAATTAGATCAAGTTTGATAAATGATTACATGGTGTATCTATACATTTAATTTTGCTAGATCAGTACAATGGATTTGCTAGAAGAAAACGTAAATTCTCTCTTTAACCATCAATATAGCTTAAGTTGTTTCAGTATCATGAAGTAACGAATATGTTTTGGATTGCTTTAATAAGAAACAAAGGGGTCATTCAAGTTCATATAATACGATATTCCGATCGAAAGGATTTAATTTTGTTCTTCATAAAAACAAACACAATAAATCATCAGCTCAAAAATGTCAGATCGAATGTTGTCACAACAGTTAACACAAACAGAGATATTTAATTGATGCAATATGTAAATCTTAAGCTAAGACATTAACATGCTAATAGAGATGAAGTTATGTATCACTAATAAAAGGAAATCATCTTTTCTTTTTGAAAAATACACCCAAAGCAATTATTTTACAGTAAGAGATAAACAAAGCACAGAAATTAATTTATTTAAATTAGACAGGAGTTCAGCTTGCCCCTGGTGTATCAAACGATTATCTATTTCCCCGATGGCTTCATTATACAAATTAAAATTCATTAAAGTGTCGTAGTTTTGAATCAATTCTGAATTTTCAATCACGGATTGTTTTTGTTTTGAATTTAATCAATTTTCAAGATATTCGTATTTGTATTTCATTAAAGTTATAATACTTACGAGTACAGAGACAATGAAAAAAAAACTCTATCAATATCAAATAAAACATTTTTTATATTATGGACACTAAGTGATATGTTAAAAATATATATTTTACTTGCGCTTGATTCATTGACTTTTTTGTTGCGTTTCTTTGTACATTTGCACTTAACTACTAGTAAAATGTTTTTTGTGGGTTTTTTTTTGTTTTACGTTTTAATCATGTGATTAACTAAATGAAATTGTGACATTTTCCATAACAAAATCATATCAAAAATGTCCGATTCACTACAAATTCAGATAATCTTCATATCAACTTTGTTATATTCATGTTTTGTTATTTTGAAATTAGTTTTATAAAACTGATCATTAATATAAATAAAACTTACTGAATTGAATGTTAGTTATAGTAACAAAGACACGTATGTTACAGTTATATAATTAATTACATATTTTGACAATTTATTATAATATTTGCGATTAATTATACTGTCTTATGACGTCGACTGCTTTTCAGAGAAACTATATAACACGCATTAATTGAATAGTTACGTGCCATTTAATCATAAAGAGATGCTTTCAATTTTATTTCTCAAAAATTGCTTTTATTTTTTATATATCTTGTTACAGTTTCCACAATTATACTTGTTTTCCATCTTCATGAACTATCTTGTTGGAAATGTCTTTTGTATGTAAGTCAAAATACAACTTTGTTTAAATTTTGCTACTGTATGATACATTACTGACCGTTCAGCGCTTCTTCCTTCAGCATTTAAATATGTTTTATACTTTAAATTTATAACTGAGACAATATCAAACACGTGGTTGACATTTTTAAAGAATTAAAATACTGTAGATGAATTTCTGAGGCATAGTGTGTCTTCAACAATGATACAGACCCCTCTTTATGATTTTATTCTTGATTGTGTCATATACCGTACACGTTCATAATACGACATATCTTTGAACGTTCATCGTACAATCTATATGTTACGTGTTATTGCATCAATTTCAGTATGCCTAATATCATTATATTTTTCTTTAAAAAGACAAATCAATAAAAAAGAAGTGAATGTAACAATCACTAAATAATGATGGTCATAAGATTTTTAAGGTATTATATATTGTTTGTCTCTTACTAAACATTATAAAAAATATATAATAAGCTGTTACCCTGTTATAAATGACATTGTAGTTCTGAAACATATGACAAAGTTATATTAGACAAATTTAGTCCGGGTCTCATGTGTTTATTTTGACAAGTAATAACATTTATTCGTATTCAAACTAAAAGCGGCGCACAGAATGTTGCACACATTGTTATTTTTAGAAAAAGCTGGAAATATTTGAAAAATATAATGAATATTCCCTCAATACCTGTTATACTGAAATGTGTTTTTAATAAACTAAAGCAGGGCTGACTTGAGACAAGTATATACTGGCAGGATCAACCATGTAGCATTGGCTAGCTACTTTCGGGCGCCGTCGGCGCCGCGTTACCGTGATAATACATCACCACAGATGGGCGGTCGGGAGCCCTTTTTCAAAGGGAATCAATCGGGAATATGTTCTTTCTAAAGATGTATCAATTTATATTATTTGATACACTTATGTTTTTTTCGACCGTCTACGCTCTGTTAAATGGATTTCAGAATCAATATATCCTTATATATCGAACGCTTGATTCACATGTTGATGTATAGCACAACTACAAAAGAGCTTTTAACACTGTTTGAAGTCATGCAAATGCAAGGCGACATCATCTGTCCACAAACCATTACGAACTGATTGTTTATTAGAAGTTAAAGTACTCCAAAAACGATAAACCAATTGATTTATAAATTTGCTGTTTTATTGCTTGTAGGAAACTGTTTCAGACTAATAAATATTTTTTAAGAGATATTTCACTTTATTTTGGCATGCTTTTTATTCTGTTATATATGCCTTTTTAAGAATATAAATCAATTATTGTAATCGTCTTGAAAATTCGCTAATGCATTAATGCATTATAAAAAAATAATGTAACGCTATGCGGGTATACAATGTACGGATACGCACATGCACATTTGTAATTTCATGTAAATATCTAGGCACCTTGCTGTGTATTCTATTGATTTCATAAAAACAAATACAAATCAAAGTTTATGCAGTTGATATGTATGTGTTAAGTTTATAATTATGCTGTTAGACTATGCATGTAAACATTTCTGGGCATTGCTGTAATTTATGAGTCACAATTGTTTTCAATGTCATACTGCTTTTAGACAAAGACAGTTGGTGTTGGATGAGGAAACTTCTTTCAAACGCTTTCGTGTTGAAGTCGAAGAAGAGTGTAATTATTACCTCAATTCTCTTTTCAATGACTTGAAATGCTGGTTTGAAATAAGAGCGCATCAAACCAAATTGCTCTATGGTAGATTCATCTACAGAGTCATCTGTATTCCCATGTCTATCACTAAAGAACGAACTATCTCTAATTATATCTTCTGATTCAGCTATTTATGAAATCGTAAAGTATGTATGTACTGCACAATGCAAAGGCTTCGAATGAGGAACAAATCTTAACAACGATTATCAATATTTTGCGCGCAAGGAACATCCTTGCAAAACTGAATACCATAAATACTACAACCTAAAAGGGTGATACTTACTTCTTCTTGATGATTTACTTTAACCTATGATAAATATATTTATATCTTTGTACATGTATTCCATGTTTTTGTTTGTGTATATTACCGACACAACGTTTCTGTAGCACTTATATCAACGTGTTTGTTAAAAAATGATGACAAAGCACCTTCTAGCCAAATAGACCCAGGTTTCCTTTTTTCTCGTTAATTGGAATCAACGTTTAGTGAAACGGCATAATTTTGAAAACCGATGTTTCAGGTATTGCTGTTACAACACTTCTCTCTTGGTAATTAATCATTCTAAGACGGATATTTTACCAAAATAATCATTAATAAGATGCCATAAAAATTCACCCTATACATTCAGTAAAAAGTTAACGATCATAACAACTCATCAAGCACATTTTGTTGTGGTTTTTTTTCTATTGCTGGTTGGTGGTTCCGGTATTTAACTACTATTGGATCACCCCTAAGATATGATGTCGGTTTTTCAAATTTCACGTACTGTCTGTGATATGCAATCGTCATGACACCTTACCCAATGTCTAAACTCCATTTCATTAGTTCCTTTGAATGTTGTGTCGTTTAGGGCTCACGCATTCTTTTACTTTTGGACCATATGCCGCTTTTCATGGAATGACAAAAAAGTGTCAGTTCTCAAAGCAAACATATTTACGTGCTGTGTCATATAATTTTTGATGTGAGTAAAGTTGACAAAGTGCTGTTTTTTGTTTTTGTTTTTTTATTTGTTTTTATTTTTTGTTCACGCCCTATATCTCTTGACGATGATTATTTTGGCTGGATACATTTTATCGCCTAACATAGCAACATAAAGCTCTGGTGTCGCGTGCTAGTTGTTCAGGACAGTGTACTTTGAGCTTAAGCTACTGTTATACATATTAATTTAGTTTTGCAAAAGTGAAAAGAAAGCTGGATGCTTTTTTCTACCACTTAAACGTAATATGCCTCCAAGTGTCAAATTAGAAAGCGCCGTTTTGAAATACGTAGAACGCAAACACCTAAAATATGGGTCAGGCAGGCGTGTAAACCTCAAGACCACTTCTTTAAAATGTCATCAATCTTGTGATATATTAACAATCTATAATTAGATTATTGTTGAACGCACTCAGTTTCATGAACAAAATACATTTTAGTTCAAGATAACCATGTGTAGGTTTTAAATGCTATTTTATCAATCTACACAGAAATGAAATACTTTTTATGAGAAATTTACATTTTTAGATTCTACAGATTTCTGCATTTCAAATCTTAAAGGAACTTCCAAAAGCCTAAAAGCATAAATTTTGATTTTTTTTTCATTGATCAGCTAGGGCACTTAACAAACAATTATGCAAAATATGATTAAGAAATATATTACAAAATGAAATTGAAAATGTATTTTATGCTGTTCTTAGTCCGATACAAGTCAAAAGCGTTGCAACGCTTTTCAATTTCGGGTAATTTGTTGCTTTTAAAATAATCAATTAATCTGGAGTAACGGAGTGAACGAATGATTTGAACTTTTGCACACAATTTATTGGTATATACATGCATAAAAGGAAGCATTAATCTCAAAAAAATATTTTCAGTTCTGTCATGTCAAATAACCATTGAGCAGTCACTTTAAAGCAATAAGATTTTGGTAAAAAACCTAAGAGGATTTCTGGCCAAATGAATTATCATATCAAGTCCCAACTTTCTAGAATGTACAATATACATCTGCTGTATAACAAAACAACAACATGAATTGGGATGTGGCTAATATGTTTGTCCGGCCACCAGACATAGCATTAAAGGAACAGGAAACGACATTCTTATTTCTTGAGAATGTAATAACATTCTATGAATAATTTAGAATTTTCTTATGTTCAAGATAAGATATATTAATGTTTAGAGGCAATTTGTAGCGTCCTATAATGTAAAACGATTATCTACAATTTCTCCATATAACAATATCCTGCCCTTAGGGAACAGCATCATACATTCTCTATGTTTATGCATTTATGGATGTATGATCGCAAAAGGTATCGATTGACAATGATTATAACATTATGGAATAACAAATAAATTAATTGAAAGAGATGTAATTCATACATACCATTTTGCATTATAATTTATTGGCACTTAGAATATATGAGTTTTTTCAAATAAATACACAAAAACGCAATCAGTTTATATGCGTTATTAACGTCACGTTTCAAGTTAGATGATGATTTCAGTCTTGCATTAACTCAATAACTAAGATCAGTTAATATTTTGTTTAATAAAATTTTCACAATTTAATCCATTATAATAATTGTTGTTTACAGTTGTTATTTTTTATTTGTTTTATTTGTGCAGAACATTATAAGAATAGATATACTAATCTAATACTATCTAAGTTGATGGTAATTGCTAACTCATTCTAAGTGGATTTTTTTAAAATAATCAAATTATTGACATTGGAAACACACCAATCAAACTTCTTCAATGTTTACACATAATAAGCATGTGTTGATAGTATTCCTTTCCAAGCATGAATAAATTTTCTTTTAAATATTTTTTTTTTTTTTGGTTATACAAAACATCTCTATTTTCTTCCAATGATAGCAAATAGTTTTGAAAAAATAATTTGATTAAACGTTGATAGAATAAATAACTAGAACAAATATGAAATCATCGGAAGAAAATTATGCAACTTTTGTTCTAATTCAATCAATATTCCCGACATGACTAGACAAGTATTAATCCAAATGTAGTTCAATAATTTGATATACGAAAATCATATGAGCCGTGCAATGACAAAACCAACATTATGGGTTTGCGACCAGCATGGATCCAGACCAGCCTGTGCATCCGCGCAGTCTGATCAGGATCCATGCTGTTCACTATCAGTTTCTCTACTTGTTATAGAGTTTGTAAGCGAACAGTATGGATCCTGATCAGACTGCGCGGATGCACTATGTTGGTTTTGTCGTGACGCCGCTCAATTATGTTTTGTTACACTACTCATAAACTGGACATGTTCAGACATCTCAAAGAAATATATACGAATAATCGCGGTTTCAGAAATCACTTATGAATGCACTAATATGTATGCTATACAACAAACGTGACTTGCATATTTGAAGTCAACAATTTCGCAGGATCGTTTCATATCTAATCCTAGTGGAATTAGGCAAGCTAGTTTCTTGATTTTTATTTATCATTTTGAAATGTCTTCCTATTGATAGTCATAGCATTGTCTCCAGTTAATGTACTGAATACTATTGGTAAATTTCAAATCTATTTTAGAAATCAGTTCGCCGAAAGACATAACCATTTTTTATTATTACCAGATGGTTAGATTATTACGAGGTTGTATATCAGAAAATATAAAGTTAGATATAACTGTTACAATATTTTCTGCTAGATAAATCCGAATCTGACCTTTAATATCAATAAATGAAAAATGGTTTAAGCATTTGTACAGAACTATGAATAGTTGAGTAAAAAAACAACAGTAAAAACAAAATACACAGTAATATATTGTGAGCTCTGAGATTTACTTTATGAAAAAATGGACGCTTTGCAATTCATGTTTTCATGTGCTGTTTGTATATTTCAATGTGCATAATTAATTAAAAAAAAAAACAGATTATATCTGATTTGGCCGCACTTTTCGGTAAGGTTTTATTAAAATTTTAACAATGAAAAGGAAATATTTTCAATAGTAATTGACATGTTTTCCTTAGTTTTTAGACACATATGCTTTGTAAACAATATGTGCCGAGGGATATGTGTGCTATTTTGTTTGTTATATAGAACAATCATGACTGATTATTTATTGAACATGATAACACATATTCATTAAAGTACTTGTTAAAGCAGTTTTTTCAGATATTAGCTGTTTTTATACACCTTTGAATGAACAGGAAATCAACGCCTGTGTGCGTATGTTTTAAAAAATTTACTTTTTGTTTTCACAATTGCCGTAATATGCATTCATTTGATATAATTACGTTGAATACCTGTCTCAAATTAGCAATGAGTGCATGTCTATATAAACAAAAAAGGTCCAAATTTAAAATTGTAAAGGTCAACACGGCTAGATTAGAAATGCTGCAAGATCAGTTTTATTACGGTTGTTCATAGTTTACAACGATTGCAGGTTACGATATGGCTCAAGTCTTAGATTTAAACAAGGCGATGGTACGCATTTTGTTTTAAGAAAATGCATTTTTGTTTATCTGTATTTAATCGGCAGTCATCATGGAATATTTTTTGACATTCTATGGAGAGTTGTTACATTTACCTTGCTATGCTTGTCTGCGTCAAGAAAACCAGCATTTTGTTTCCTGTATATTATACTTCTTGCATTGAAGCTGGTGTGAAGGTCGTTTATGAAATTTTAAAACAAATCGTCAATTAAAATGAAAATTTGGAGGCGAAATATTATTTAATATTTGAATTCAATCAGACTTTTGGTCTTAATACTTGCACAATAATTCTATCCATTAAAATTCACTTTGTGCTTAATATACAATCACTGCTGTTGAATTTCTTGCAGAAATGAATTTGAAATTATTGTTATATCTTGAATAGAGTGCAACTGTCAACACGGCAAATGCCAACAATTTTTTACAAGAGTGATGTTACCAGAGACAAACACATATCATTATCTAACATGAATGTAAAAACACGAATTAAATATAAAATTGAAAAATAAGCTTACGTATTAAGAGACACAATAAAATGAATTAAGCAGATGCACATCGTATAGTTTTAATTCGATATCAATTCAGTCCGCATCTGGTGAATCCTAGATTATTTTCTGTCCCCGATAATTTCATCATACAGATTAAATTTCATTGAAGTGTCAAAGTTTTGTATGAAGGATCAATCAACAATTGTGTTTCTGTTTTTGATTAAATTACATTTTGTTTTCTAAAAATTGTAGTAGTTATTCATTTATTATGGATGCCCGTATCAAATCTGTAAAGAAAGAAAACGTTTCTTACAAAACTATATCTTCTTTTGGACATCATGTAAAGTGATGCTGAGCGGTGTTTGTATTCTTGACTTTGATTAGTTTTTGCTGTGTTTCATTGTATTTCATTGTATTAAGCATGTTACAGCTTGTACATCAGCAATTTGAGTCGTCTAAAAGGTCGGTTGACGAGGCGAAGTTAAAAAGATTACAGGCTTAGTTTACTTTGATATGTTCTACAGTGTAAGATACAAGCTTTTAACTCAAACAGCATCAATTAATTAATATATTTTAATATAACACGGGATTGTTAAGGTAAACCAACACGGCACTATTAAAAATGCTACACTCGAAGTTTTGTTCAACTTGTTCAGGGACTACAGTGGAGGTTACAAGCTTCTACCTAACCCAAAAATGCAAGCGTAATATGAATTGTGCATACATGAAGTGGTCATGACATTTATATGATACTATAAGAACAGCGACTGCTACACGTTCCGTTCCTGAGTTGAGTCATATGCGTTTCAATAAAAGATTGTTTGCTCTATAAAGGGAATCGAGCACAAGTTATAAATGAGATAGAAACAGAAATTGATAATCCCTTTAATTGTATGCCCTTAAATAATTTGATAAAATGTCGCTATTTGACTATATTTCAATCGTACTGGTTACTGTTAAAATAATTATATGGAAGGTATTTTTACAATAATTATTGTATTTATAAAACCATCAACATACATACTTAAGAGTTTTTGAAATCTTTGTAAGTTAAGATTTAGTCACATATTCTAAGTGTTTTATTGCAGTAATAAATCATTCAAAATTGCGTTGATTTGTTTATACTAAAGGATATGCAGAATACAAGATGGAATAAGATAAAACTTGATAAATGATTACAGAGGGTATCTATACATTTAATTTTGCTTGATCAATACAATTTAATTTGCAAGAAGAAACAAGTTAATACCCTCTGTTAACCCACATAATATTGTAAGTTGTTTCAGTATCAAAGAAGTAACGAATATATTTTTGGGTTGCTTTTATAACAAAGGGGTCAAACAAGTTCGTATAAGAAGCGATTCTAAAAAGGAACGTTTGTGTTCTGTTCTACTTAAAACAAACACGAAAAATCATCAGGTAAATGTTGGCACAACACTTAACACGAACACAGATATGTAAATGATGTAATACGTAAATCTATAGCTAAGACATCAACAGGCTAATATTATAGATGAAATTATGTATTACTCATATAAGGACCTCATAAACAAATAAACATACATTTTTCTTTCTTTAAAACACCCACATGTATTAGGTTTACACCAAAAACGGTGACAAAGCACAAAAAATAAATTAAACAGGAGTTCAGCTTGCCTCTGGTGTATCAAGTGGGTATCTATTTCCCTGATGGCTCCATTATACAAGTTAAAATTCATAAAAGTGTCGCTGTTTGGAATCAATTCTGAATGTTCAATTAAGGATTTTTGTTTTGTTTTGAATGTGACCAATTTTCAAGAAAACCGCATTTGTATTTCATTGAAATGATAATACGTACAGAAAAAAAATCTTTAATGGAACATCATTTTGGACTTTGGACACGTAGTGTATACATGTTATTTTATATTATACTAGTATTTGTATCATTTTACATTTTCTTGTGTTTCTTTGTACATGTACTATTGACTTTTGTGTTTGTTACATTACAATCATTTGATTGGTAAAACTGTGACATGTTCCATACCAATAGCACATCAAATTTAATCGATTCGCACTTAAGGTATGACCCACCTAATGCATTACCTCCACTTTGAAGAGTACTCAAAAAGACTATAACTACTGTCAACCGCAATGAAACTGAGGGGCGCGGGTTCAAGCCCCAGAAGAGGCAACTTTTTTTTTTCTGTCTTTTTTTTTTCTTTGAACATTATTTGTGTCTCTCAGATCACTCTTGATAAGAAAAAAGTGTTTCATTTTAATTATAAAATTATTATTGGTATATTTCGGCTAAATTGTGCCAAATTTATTATCCAATATGGTACCTGATATTTTCAAAGTCTAATAAAATAAAAACTAGACGGTAAAAGTATTGTATATTTGACAAGCGCATCCAATATACTTTAAAGAACATGTATGCAAACTTTGAAAACAGCCCCTGATTTGAGTAAATTTTAGGGATATTTTGAATAATGCCCTCCAAGTAGAAAAATGATCAAACAACTTCTTTATATACATATTTCAAACATATTGAGTAGAAACAATAATTTTGCTGGGTCATTTGTTAGCTGAATGCTATTATTTGTTTCTAAAATATTTTCTATAGGAAAACATTATTTCATAATTATTATATAATAGAATAATTAGAGTTTCTCATTTCTGAAAAAGAGCTCTTCTAATAGCCAAGTTTTACTTTAGAAAAATCTTCATAACTCGTAAACCATACGGTAAACTTTGTTTAAATTTTGCATTCTTGTGTCTTTTAAGGTATATAACTGACCTATGTTGTCAATTTTATAGTTCCTTAAAGTGCCCATTAGGGGGCTCATACCTTAACTAAGAGCTTCATAAATGTTTAATATGCTAACTTTCATGTATTCATGTTTTGTTATGTAACTAGGTGAGAACACGAGTTATATGTAATTTAATCTTAGAAAAGCGATTTTCATAAACAAGATAAAATTGGCGGGAGAAAAGTAAAAAAAATCTAAGTCCATGCTATTGTACAAACAAATACTTGTACGAATACACTTTTGTATGCAATGCAAGTTTTTTTACTGACCCATTTGAACTTTAAGTTCAGTTTAAAAAAAATCTGAACATCTACTCAAATTACAACGCACTAAATAAATGTATAAATTAAGATGACTTCTAACAACCATTTTGAATACCTTATTACATACGGTTTATTTTTAACAAAATCAAATTAAATACTACGTCCAATTGTTTCCAAACCTTTAAACTTAAGATATGAAATTACTTAATTTTTGTCTTGAAAATAAAAAAAAAGAAAAAAAAAAAGATTTTTTGTGAGATGGTTCTAATCATTTTGAATTGGGTGTTAATTATATCAGAGGAATTTAAACGTCATGCCGGTATAGTGCAAACGAGTAAAATAATAAAAAAAAAAACAAATAATTTGATGCGTTTGAATGAACAGCAGAAAGGTTGCATACTTTGTGGGTTTTTTTGTTGTTGTTTTTTTAATTAAACTGATTAAATCAATATATTTTTAAAATGAACATTCAGGCTCTCTATTGCCGAGCGTAAAATAATGCGTCATTTGCATATTCCACAATAGCTGAATCAGGTAAATATACATTACATTATCAAACTCCATCTAGCACACGCAATTAAATATATGGCATGAGTGGTATCAAACGAAGAGCGGCATGTATTTCAAAATACAATGAATGTTGTCTCCAAAATACCTGTTATATTGAAATTGATTTTTATAGACTTTATCAAAAGGAATCAATTGGAAATCTGTTTTTACTAAAGATGCAGCAATCCTATTATTGGATAACAATAAGAACAAATTTGCTTTTCTGGATTGTTTTAATTTTCGAAACGAACTGATAAATGAGTGCCTGTCTATTGGTTAATATCAAAATGTAATCTCCTATTCCAAATCTATATATTTACATGTTTCATCGAACGCATGATTCACATGTTGTAAGTAAACAGAACTATAAAAAAGCTTTTGACATTGTTTGAAGTCATTCCAATACGAAGTGACATCATCTGTCCACAAACCATTACGCACTTGTTGTTTATTAGGAATTAAAGTGCTCGCTAAACCGTAAATCAATTGATTTATAAAGTTACTGCAATATTACTTTACACTGCTACAGACTAATTTATCATTGTTTTAAGAGATATTTTCATTGTCATGGTTTTCGATTTGGCTATTAATGCATTTGTATGTATAATTTGTAATGTTCAATTCTGTAAGTAAACGAATGCGTCAGCATATGTGTAAAATTCATGTCAATATCCAATGGACTGCATTTATCTTGACGCATATTTACTTGACTTGAAATACCAAATACAAATTAAATTTTCCTCAGATAATATGTAAGTTTTTAGTTTAATATATGATTTTTTGAAATATAAGACTATGCGTGTAACAATATTTCTGGGCATTGTTGTAATGTTTGAGATGTAATTGTTTTCAATGCTGTTATGCTTTTAGTAACAATATAGTTTATGTATATATTTGTTTACATGCACATGTGCAATAACACTCCTTTTTTAAAAACGCCGTATGAACACATTATTCTGTGGCTGTTTCTTTTTTTCAAACTTTCAAACTTTCACATGTTAAGGTTGAAAATTGGCAGAAACTTGCACTTTCCAGTACCCTCAATGCTACAACTTAGTCTTGAGCATTTTCAATGCCGGTTTTCTTGAGGAGTCTATATTTCTTAATTTTTCTAATTGTCTAATATTACAAAAGCCTCTAATAATTTCATTGTATCAGGAAATGTGTCTACCCACTAAAATAACTTTTTTAAATGAATTAACGAAGTTGAGCAACCAAATTAAATTGAGATGTGCTCCATGGAATTTATACACAACATCTCAATGTGTTTTAGCACATATTGAAGTTGTATTTATTCTGTAAGTTACACAGCTTAGTCATATTTCTTAAGTCTTGTGTGTTAAATGTACTCATGAATTGATCGAACGGCTATACATTTTGAGAAAAAAAAAGAATGTCAATATTACAGTTAAAAAAGTCAGTTCCTTGATATGATATATAAATGATTTTCTATTCACAATTTCATGAGTTATTTTCAATTTACAGTTCACAGGAACCATATTCACCTCCTGTATTACATTGCATTGTCATATGTGTGAAGTTGTCAATGTACTGTATGTGTTCCTTCTGCCTTACATTGTCTAGCCATCACATGGTGTTTGATTATGCTGGATATATTCTATCTTCTTAACAAAGGAACATATGACTCTGCTGTCACATACTGATTCAGGAACGGTTACTTTGAACTTGATGCCCATGTAGAGACTTATATACAATATTAATTTAATCTAGGAAATTTAAAGTGAAAAGAAAGTTTGAACCTCATTTGTACTACTCATATGTATACATACGTCCTTAGAGTAACTGGTGTCATATGAGCTAGAACGGTTGTGAACTAAGTAGGGCGCAAATCCCTGACCTCTTTCTTTAGAGGCAGAAATGTAAACCACAAAACCATTTCTGTATAATATCAGTCAATCGGATGATGTATGATTAACCGCTTAGTATATTAGTGTCAAACTGCACTCAATTTTATTTAAGAAGTCTATTCATTATGACCATCGGTTTAAAATACTAATACATGAATCTACACAGATTGAAAAAATACCATAATATCTACACATATTTTAAGTTCAAGGCAATTTCATTTCAATAAATTCCTCAAGGTTTTATAGTATATAACTAATGTCAGGTTTTCAATTTTCTAGAATTTACAAAATACTGCGGCTGTATAACACAACAACATAAAATGATATATAACTATTATGTTGTTCGGCCACCAGACATTACATTAAAGGAACAGGAAACGACATTTTTATTTCTTCAGAATGCAATTATATTCTATGAATAATTTAGAATTTTCTTTAGGAAATATGTTTAAGGCAAATTTAGCATAATGTATATTGGATATCTACAATTTCTCTATATAACAATATCCTACTTATGGAGGGACAGCAGAATTAATTCTTTATATTTATACATTTATGGATGTTTGATCTTAAAATGAATCGATTGAATTTGACTGGCAAAAGGGTCATAATTTTGAGGAATACTAAATGTATCAATTTAAAAGATGTAATATTTATTTACCATATTGCATGTTACCTTCTGAAAAGCGCACGAAATGTAAAACAAAAAGAATAAAGATCATCAAGGCAAAGGCAACGTTCACAGGACGCGGCCCCCAACACACTCAAAACAACCTTGAGCGGACATAAGGGTGAAAGGAGTGGGACATGTAATGTGTAAGACTATTATACCATATTCCAGACGGGCAGTTGTAATCTTATACTTTTATTGTACAACGTAAGTGGCAAGTTCTTAATTACGAATGTCTCAGCAAGATTGATGAGCCGTCTATAAAAGGCTTATTACACCAGCGAATGTAAGTAAATAGCGAATTAAGTCGTTGCAAGGATTCAAATTACTGTCACAGTATAAAGTCATATGTAGGAAATCATCACTCTTATTTGTGTGATTGCTAATGCGTATTATATTTCTTTTGTATTTGACATATGTTTTACATAAACTGACTGTACCCTCATTGAATGCGCAAGGCTTTGTTAGATTATAATACCCTTTTCAAGACAGGCAGTTGCAATGCTTCATCTTTATTATGCAATCTAATTGACAACTTCGTAATTAGAAATGTATTAGCAATATTTATCGGTCGTCTATAAGCAAAAATAAGTAATGTTGTATTAAGACATTGCAAAGATGTGTAATTATAATATTATGTTACAGTCTCGCAGTCACATGTAGAAATATATGTTCCCACTTCTGTGTTTGCTGTCGTGAAATGCATTAATGTTGTAGTAAAGTCATATAGTAATAGGTAAATATCACATTATTCTCAGCAACATGATTCTGAAACTGATGGTGAATACCAAGAAAAGAAATATTCAACATGACAGAATAATATCAATATTTTGTATATAACTCGGCATTATTGTCAATATTGATTTAAGACAAGTTTGTATCATTTATACATGTTTATATAGACAGTCATTGTTGTGTCAGTAAAATATTAATCGATGCTATGACCTTCTTTTAAATGTACTCAGTCATCCGTGTACTCAAATAATTTTGTACTCAACTAATTTACAATGAATAAAATGTATTTACAATGCACTTTACACTAAGTGAATATTGATAAATCATACGGTAAATAAAAAAAAATCATAGATGTTTTGAGTGTCGATACTAATATCGTGTCAACAGTGGATGCTAAATGAAAACTCTCTCAAACAATAATTAACTAGTCTGCAAAAGGTTTGAACTAGCAATTTAGCACTAACTGTATAAATCATTGGTTCTATGATTAATGAGCACTTATAAACAACCTTATGTTAATGGTATGTCGACAGATGATGTACTATTTATTGCAATAACATATATATTGTTAAAAGTTCTTGTTGACAGCTTAAAGTTTGCTTTCTATTTAACATACAAGTGAGTCAAGCATTCAATGTGAAAGGACGGTTAACAAAGCATGACATCAATAATTGTATTATTATATTTACATCGAGGTTCTGAATAATTTGCTTTGACGTTTCTGAATGATTTGTTTTGACTCAGTTTCATTATTCCTTTTTTAATATTAGCAGTTTCCAAATATTTATTATCAGTGCACATACATTTTTTTTCTATTCTTCAATTATATGATCGAATTCCTTCAATTAATGCCATGAAAGTCTTGCATTCGATGTTATGTGATCAATGCAGTAGTTATATCTTTAATAATCTTTGATAATGTCCTTTTTGTTTTACATTTGATCAAATCATACTATTTTAGATGACATAGTGCATTATTACCAGACCGGTGCTTGAGAGCATACAAATATAAGCGACGATCGTCAATGAAAGTTGTAATGGGACCATATCTGAAATTGAATTTGAGAGAAATACTTAAAGACATACTCAATATGTGTTATTATGTTTCCATGTTAAGGGGCCATCCTTATTGCATTCATAGATATCTTCATCTATATTAACATGTCTCAGCTAAAACATTTATATATTGCATACGTAGATGTTGTAGAAAAAACTTTATAAATTAGTATACTTATATGTTTTGTTTTTCATTAAACAATATTATTTTATCAAGGAAAATGCAGAATTTCCAAGCCATTTTCGTGATATTTTTGTGATATTTTTCGAAATTAAAACGCTTGAAAGTACTGAAAATGGTTACACATTTTCACTTTGACATATGATCCACATAACAAGTTATTATAAGTTATAGTTCAAAATGCTAATACCATTGTCTCATAATATATATCTATGTTTTAGTGTTTAAGGTCGGTTTCGGAATCATCTTGCAAAGAATATTGTAATAATTACCTTATTTTATAAATATATTTTGTAATAGTCAAAATTCGGAGTGGTTACTCATACTGGTTTGTCCTTTATCGGACTGATTTCTAAAAAGGTTATTTGGAAAATAAATGTCAAACAAATGTTTTGTGTATCAATAGCAACAACAATAACTTTGAATATGATAGATAATTCAATCAAACAAATAGTTGACGTAATACCAAAGGGGTTATTTATGCAGCCATCCAGCGAAATTGCATGCTTTAGATAGGCAATATACATCTGGTGTATAGCAGACATATTAGTTCTTTTAATTGTAATTTCTAAACACATTCTATTTATTTACTTGTCTTTGTAATGTCCGGTTTATGACCAAAAAGAAATCTGCTGATACGTGTGTATCAATATGTTTATACTTGTATATCAATATATAGCCTAACAATAAGGTCATATTCTGTCTAGTTTTATCAGAAATTTTAATATCATCTGATTAGTTCATATCTTTTCAGAAGTATTTGTATAAATGAACAAGACTTGTTATTGTTGGAAAATGAATTCCATATATAGTAACTGTAAAACCTGTAAATCCAAAAAATCATATTTTACTGTTAGATAATACATTACAAGTGACATGTCTTAACCAATAGGAAATATCTACAGTGACGTCACAGCAGAAAGATCATTTTTTTTTGCATGTAGATATTTTGCAGTTCAGTATTACATGTATGGTCAGAGGGTCCTTAAGTGATCAGTGAGCATAATTAAAGTTTTAATGAAATGTGTGTTACTATGAAAACAAATAAAACAAATAAAAGTCATTGTATAAGCTTCTTAATTCAAGCTCGAAATACCAGTCAGCAAATACATTGCTTAATAAGAAAATACAGATCATATTGTGATAGTGATATAACAAACGATGAATAAAACATGAGTTGCATGAGATACACTTGGGCGTATCTACGTTAACCTTATTATACGGTGTTGACTTTCCTTTTATCGATGTCTGTTACATTTGATGTGTAAATGATAGGATCAGCCTGATGCAAGTCGTTCTATCACAGATTCCTACGTTGTAAAATCAATGCCAAACTGTTATTGTTGCTTTACATATTAACTTCCGGTATTAGCATTTTGTTTTAATGGTTGGTATTAGTTTATGAAAGTCGATCACTCATCAATGTAGAGCATGCCGTTGAATGTTAAAATCGAACAATCTTTATACAAAAAAAACCCCAAAGAAATCCAAAAAATGTGTTGTTATCTAAAAACTCTTTAAAACATATTATATCCGTGGTTTGGTTAGCTCTTTTTTATTAAGCATGGATTATGCACTGTTCTAATAATCATTGCTATGGAAGCAACGTCTTCCATCATGCCTATCATTCATCTAAGGTGTCAAGGATTTTCTATTGAGAATTTATCGGTTATAAAACAATGCCAATTCTTAAGTGGGGTTTGGAGCAGTAAGTCTTGAAAAACATTTACATTCTCAAGTGTGAAAAGATGCATCCTTTTTGCATTGCTAAATTATTCATAGATTCAAAGACAATACACTAAAATGTGATTATGATGATGCAGGTCATTAAAAAATAATGATTCTGGCGGTACTTTCCTTAGCTTTAATACAATTTCATGATTTTCGTATCCAATTGTATTGGGAGATCTGTAAACTCACTTTTAATGGGGATTTGGTCACAAAAATATGTTCGCATTATGATAAAAGTACCACATGCGAATTCGAAACAACACATAAGAACCATGAGAAATGCGATATATGAATAATAATAAATGTATCTAGATAAATAGTATCTAGGGAATAATTGTGTTTCTTTTAAGACGTTGTAAGCCATTAAAGCATTATTTTGTTCGTTTAAGCCTTTATTCCACTTAATAATCACGCGACGAGACAAATAAATTAGTAATATTGCTATATAATTTGTTTTGTTTTCCCATTCTCGAGCATACATTTGTTTTCACTTTTGATTGCGCATTCGATATAACAAAATACACGTAAATGCCTCATATCGCTTTATCCTTACTTGTTTTTAATGATTATGATGACTGTATTTATATTAAAACTTTAAGAAAAAGAATGCTTGGCAAATATTTTTGAAATCATCACATGACAGAAAAAGCATTCATACATATTATTTACATACATATTTGAACGAGATTCACCTTTAGTTAAAGTTTAACTAAATGAAAATTTATCACTCAATTACAGTTTTATTTTACCGTAAGGAATAGCGTTAGGATTGATAGTATTTATATAATAAGTTTGAACCTTTCAGTGTTAAGTTATAATTATTACCTTCGTTCCCAAAGGATGGCATACAACATAAATCATATTTAGAAGGTGTCGTATGGAATACTTTTATGGATACATTTTACGAAATCTAAAAGGATTCAGTCAATCTACGGAATAGGTCTTCAGCATAATATGAAGATAAAAAGAGCCGGTATTGTCTTTTGGTATAATCTACATTAGTAAGTAAATCCTCGTTGTTATTTCAATGCCGTGTAAAGTTTCACTTAAATTGAGTTAATTTAAAGATATAAAATTTAGCAGTACATAAGCAGTACAATCCTAAGGAGGACTATTATACACATCTAAAAATGGTATGTTCCTTTTGTTTTAATATATATTTTATTTTCACCATTTATCACGATTATGACATATCTTTGATATTAAACGACTGATACAGTCCTGTAATGCGCAAGGTTTTGTTAGATAATAATACCCTATACTAGACAGACAGTTGCAATCTTACACTTTTATGCAATCTAATTGACAAGTTTGTAATGAGAAATGTCTCACTAATATTTATGAGCCGTTTATAAGCGGCTTATTACACAAGCGAAAATAAGTAAATGGTGCATGTAGATATTGCAAAGATGTATGATTATAATATTATATCAAAGTATCGCAGATACATTTAGAAAGATATCTTCCCACCTTAGTGTTTGCTGTTACAGTAGTAAATAACATTGGTTTTGCAGTTAGGTCAAATTTGTTATCTATATCAAGTGTTTTAAATTTTAGAAAAAATTTCATAGAGTACCTATATTTTCTGATATTCATCCTTCGGTTGATAGCATATACTTCCGTAATATATTGTTGCACAAATTGATAAAATATGTCCATAATTCAACTGTTACTCCAATTTGATCAAGGTTCCTGACATGACCAGATACGTAAAATCCTATTGAAATGCAATAAACTGATAAATTGAAATTAGTTGTCAAACTAGAACTCCGCGAGTCGGATGTGTCGCCTTGTGAACAATGTAGTTTAGGAGAAATAGCCACGACAAAAATGAAATATGAAAAATAGCAATAACTAAAAAATAATAAGTGCAGAGCAGCAGTTTGTGTGCACTGCACTTCTTATCAATAAGATCTATCATTCTATGATGTTTCAAGTCCATAGCTTTCATACTTGAGGAGAAATGACCAGGACAAAAATAAAGTTAGAAAATTAACAAAGGGCAATAACTCAAAAAATAAGAAATGCAGAGTATCAGTTCTTTTGCACTGCACTTTTTCTTCCATAACTTTTATACTTTCGGAGGAATGGCCTGGACAAAAATTAAGTATGAAAAATAACAAAGGGCCATAACTCAAAAATTGAGAAATGCAGAGTACCGATTCTTGTGCACTGCACTTCTTCTTAATGAGAGTTATCATCCTATGAAGTTTCAAGTCCATGGCTTTTATACATTAGGAGAAATAGCCCGGACAAAAATAAAGTATGAAAATTAACAAAGGGCAATAACTCAAAAATTAGGAAGTGCAGAGAACCGGTTCTTGTGCACTGCACTTCTTCTTAATGAGATCTATCATCCTATGAAGTTTCAAGTCCATAGCTTTTTTAGTTGAAGAGAAATGGCCCGGACAAAATTAATGTATGAAAATTAACAAAGGGCAATAACTCAAAAAATAAGAACTGCAGAGTACCGGTCCTTGTACACTGCACTCCGGGTTATTGAAAGAAGCATGCATACCAAGTTTGAAGTCAATCAGACTTAAAGTGACTGAGTTATGCTCCGGACAAGCTTTAGGGGACGCCGACGCCGACAACGACGACGACGCCGCCGACACAGACGCCGCCGAAAAGTAACCCCTATATGTCACCTTTTCAAGGCGACACAAAAATCATGGTCGGGAAGACACTACAAAGAAACGTAAACGAAATAACAATCGCCAAATGAACGATTTTGTGTGTCTGATATACACAAAACGTGACTTGCCTATTTGGAGAAAACAATTATGCTGTATGGCTGGGTAACTAATCCCAATGGCATAAGGTTATCTAGATTTTTATTTTGTTATCTATCATATCCAACTTTTTGTAATTGGTAGTGATATAGTTGCATCGGGTAAGGGACAGTAATGGACTAAAACGTGTTTGTACATTTCAAAATTATTTGCAATTAATAATTTTTACTCATATAAGTTTCAATGAATTAAATGTATTTACAATACATTTTAAACTTAGTGAATATTGATAATTCATACGGTAAATCAAAATACAATTATAGAAGTTTTGGTGTCGATACTAATATCGTGTCAATGCTAAATGAAAACTCCCTTAAACAGTAATTAACTAGTCTGCAACAGGTTTGCACTAGCAATTAAGCAATAACTGTATAAATCATTTGTTTCTTTGATTTGTGAACACTCATATGTTTTACAAACAACCTTATGTTAATGGTTTGTCGACAGATGATGTAGTCTTTTTTGCAATAACTAAGATACTGTTGACAGCTTTGTTTTCTATTTAACGACAGCTTTGTTTTCTATTTAACATACAAGTGAGTTAAGCGTTCGTTGTGAAAGGATAAATCGTATATTCACGGACGGTTAACAATGCACAGCATCAATAATTGTATTATTCTATTTACGACGAGTTTCTGAATGATTTGCTTTGACGTTTCTGAATGATTTGCTTTGACTCAGTTTCATTATCCCATTAACAATATTAGCAGTTTCCAGATTTTTTTTTTCAGTGCACATACATTTTTTATATTCTTCAATTATATGCTGGAATTGTCTTTCACTTTGTGCCGTGACACACTCGCATTCGATGTTATGTGAGCAATGCAGTAGCTATATCTTATAATCTTTGATAATGTCATTTTTTGTTCTACATTTTATCAAATCATACTATTTTAGATGACATAGCGCATTATTACCAGACCGGAACATTTATATATTGCAGTAGTAGATGTTGTAGATACAACTTTATAAATTATCATACTTTTCTGTTCTGTTATTTATTAAACAATATAATTATTTTATCAAGAAAAATGCATAATTTCCAATCCATTTTTCGTTATAAATTTGACGAAACTAAAACGCTTGAAAGTACTGAAATAGCTTGATTACTTATTTTCACTTTGGCATATGTTCAACATAACAAGTTATTCTTAGTTTTAGTTCAAAATGCTAATGATATTGTCTCATAATACATATTTATTTTCTTAGTGTTTAAGGTCGGTTTCGGAATCATCTGGCAAAGAATATTGTAATAATTACCTTTTTTTATAAATATATTTTCTAATAGTCAATGATCGATGTGGTTACTCATACTGGTTTGTCCTTTGACGGACTGATTTCTAAAAAGATATTTTGGAAAATTTATGTCAAACACATGTTTTGTGTATCAATATACTTTACTGGAGTCAGCGGTATGACTATCATAAGCAATAACTGTGCATATACTATGATACATAATATAATCAAACAACTAGCTGGCGACTAGAATTATTTAGGCAACCATCTAACGAAATTGTTTGCACTAAATAGGCAAGTCACGTCTTGGTTATAACAAACATATTTGTTCGTTCAAATGTTATTCCTAAACACATTCTCTTCGTTTACTTTTCTTTGTAATGTCCGGTTTATGACCGAAAAATTTTGCTTATACGTGTGTATCAATATTTTGTTTAGCAATATGGTCATTACCTGTCTAGTCATTCCAGAAATCTTGATCAAATTATAAGCAGTGTTAATATGATATCATTTGATTAGTTCACATCTTTTCAAAAGATATATTATATAAAGTTTCAATTACAACACATCCCAGAAGTATTTTTATTTTAAACAATGTTCTTGTTGAGAAATGAATTCAATATAAGAATAGACATTGTGAAACCTTTAAATCTTAATATCATTTTATACAATAAAGTAACCTCATTAAATGTGATACAGTTTCCCATTCGGAAAAGTATACAGTGACGTCACAACAGATGATTCGCACTTGGTGGTTTTGCAGTTCATTACATGTTTATCAGAGGCTTCTAAAGTGATCAGTAAACATGATTGATAAAGTGTTAATGATGTTTTTGTAACTACATGTATATTGAAACAAAAACACAAAAAAACATTGTTTATTAATAAGCTTTATTATTTAAGCCATAAAATGCCAGTCAGCAAATAAAGTGCTTTAAAAAGGGTTCAGATCATATTGTGACTGTGATGTAACAAACGATGAATAAAACATCAGTTGCATGAGATACACTTGGGTGGTATCTACTTTAACCTTATTATACGGTGCTGACTTTCCTTTTATCGATGTCTGTTACATTTGATATATAAATGATAGGATCAGTCTGCTGCAAGTCGTTTAATCACAGATTCCTACGTTGAAAAATCAATGCCAAAGTGTTATTGTTGCTTTCATGGTAACTTCTGGTATAAGCATTTTATGTTAATAGTTGGAATTAGTTTATGATAGGCGATCACTCATTAATGTAGAGCATTGAATGTAAAAATCGAACAATCTTTATACAACAAACAAAGAGATCAACACATTGTGTTGTTATCTCATGACAACATATTATATCCGCGGTTTGGATAGCTCTTTTTATTAAGGATGGATCATGAACTTTTCTAATAATCATTTGCTATGCAAGCAACGTCTTCTATGATGCCTATCATTGATCTAAGGTGTCAAGGATTTTCTCGCGGGAATGTATCGGTTATAAAACAATGCCAATTCTTAAGTGGGGTTTGGAGCAGTAAGTCTTGAAAAACTTTTACATTCACAAGTGTAAAAGATGCATCCTATTTGCATTGCTAAATTATTCATAGATTCAAACACAATAAACTAATATGTGATTATGATGATTGCAGGTCATTAGAAAAATAATGATTCTGGCGGTACTTTCATTAGCATTAATACAATTTCATGTTTTTCGTATCCAATTGTATCGTCAGATCTGTAAAACTCACCTTTAATGGGGATGTGTTCACAAAAATATGTTCGCATTATGATATAAGTACCACATGCGAATTCGATACAACACATAAGAACCATGAGAAATGCGATATATGAATAATAATAAATGTATCTAGATTAATAGTATCTAGGGAATAATTGTGTTTCTTTTAAGACGTTGTAAGCCATTAAAGCATTATTGTGTTCGTTTTTAGCCTTTATTCCACTAAATAATCACGCGACGAGACAAATAAATTAGTAATATTGCTATATAATTTGTTTTGTTTTCCCATTCAATTGTTTTCTCGAACATACATTTGTTTTCACTTTTGATTGCGCATTCGATATAACAATACACGTAAATGCCTCATTTCGCTTTATCCTTACTTGTTTCAAATGATTATGATGATTGTATTTATATTAAAGCTTTAAGAAAAAGAATGCTTGGCAAATATTTTTGAAATCATCGGATGACAGAAAAAGCATGCATACATATTAATTACATACATATTTGAACGAGATTCACCTTTATTTAAAGTTTAACTAAATGAAAATTTATCACTCAATTACAGTTTAATTTTACCGTTAGGAATAGCTTCAGGAATGATAGTATTTATATAATAAGTTTGAACCTTTCAGTGTTAAGTTATAATTATTACCTTCGTTCCCAAAGGATGGCATACAGCATAAATCATATTTAGAAGGTGTCGTATGGAATAATTTTATGGATACATTTTACGAAATCTAAAAGGATTCCGTCAATCTACGGAATATGTCTTCAGCATAATATGAAGATAAAAAGAGCCGGTGTCGTCTTTTGGTATAATCTACATTAGTAAGTAAATCCTCGTGTTATTTCAATGCCGTGTGAAGTTTCACTTAAATTGAGTTAATTTAAAGATATAAAATTTAGCAGTTCATAAGCATTACAATCCTAGGGAGGACTATTATACACATCTAAAAATTGTATGTTCATTTTGTTTTAATATAATTATATTTTATTTTTCACCATTTATCACGATTATGACATATCTTTGATATTAAACGACTGTATCCTCCTGTAATGCGCAAGGTTTTGTTAGATAATAATACCCTATTCTAGACAGACAGTTGCAATCTTACACTTTTATGCAATCTAATTGACAAGTTTGTAATGAGAAATGTCTCACTAATATTTATGAGCCGTTTATAAGCGGCTTATTACACAAGCGAAAATAAGTAAATGGTGCATGTTGATATTGCAAAGATGTATGATTATAATATTATATCAAAGTATCGCAGATACATTTAGAAAGATATATTCCCACCTTTGTGTTTGCTGTTACAGTAGTAAATAACATTGATTTTGCAGTTAGGTCAAATGTGTTATCTATATCAAGTGTTTTAAATTTAAGAAAAATTTTCATATAGTATCTATATTTTCTGATATTCATCCTTTGGTTGATAGCATATACTTCCGTGATATACTGTTGCACAAATTGATAAAAGATGTCCATAATTCAACTGTTACTTCATCGTCGGATACCCACGATTGATAAACATGTTACATAGCATGCAATAAATGATAAATGTTAATGGTTCGGCCGTGGGACTATCCGACGATGCTGTTACTCCAATTTGATCAAGATTCCTGACATGACCAGATACGTAAAATCCTATTGAAATGCAATAAACTGATAAATTGAAATTAGTTATCAAACAATCATGGTTGGGCAAGACATTACAAAGAAACGTATCTATCATATCTAACTTTTTGTAATTGGTAGTGATATAGTTGCATTGGGTAAGGGACAGTAATGGACTAAAACGTGTTTGTACATTTCAAAATTATTTGCAATTAATAATTTTTTACTCATATAATTTTCAATGAATTACATGTATTTACAATACACTTTAAACTTAGTGAATATTGATTCATACGGTAAATCAAAAAGCAATTATATATGTTTTGGTGTCGATACTAATATCGTGTCAATGCTAAATGAAAACTCCCTTGAACAATAATTAACTAGTCTGCAAAAGGTTTGTACTAGCAATTAAGCAATAACTGTATAAGTCATTTGTTTCTTTGATTTGTGAACACTCATATGTTTTACAAACAACCTTATGTTAATGGTTTGTCGACAGATGATGTAGTCTTTTTTGCAATAACTAAGATACTGTTGACAGCTTTGTTTTCTATTTAACGACAGCTTTGTTTTCTATTTAACATACAAGTGAGTTAAGCGTTCGTTGTGAAAGGATAAATTGTATATTCACGGACGGTTAACAATGCACGGCAGCAATAATTGCAATTATTATATTTACAACGAGTTTCTGAATAATTTGCCTTGACTCAGTTTCATTATCCTATTGCAATATTAGCAGTTTCCAAATATTTTTTTTCAGTGCACAAACATTTTTTTCTATTCTTCAATTATATGCTGGAATTCCTTCAGTTAATGCCATCACACTCTCGCATTCGATGTTATATGATCAATGCATAATAATCTTTGATAATGTTTTTTTTGTTCTACTTTTTAACAAATTATTTTTAAAATAAGATGACATAGTGCATTATTACCAGACCGGTCCTTGAGTACATACATATATAAGCAACGATCGTGAATGAAAGATTAAATGGAACCATATCGGAAATTGAATTTGAGAGAAATATTTAAAGACATACTCAAAATGTGTTATTATGTTTCTATGTTAAGAGGCCATCCTTATTGCAATCTGGATATCTTCATCTATATTAACATGTCTCAGCTTAAACATTTATATATTGCAGTAGTAGATGTTGTAGATATAACTTTATACAATTATTATACTTTTATGTTCTGTTTTTCATTAAACAATATTAATTCATCAAGGAAAATGCATAATTTCCAAGCCATTTTCGTGATAATTTTGAGATATTTAACGAAACAAAAACGCTTGAAAGTACTGAAAATGGTTACACATTTTCACTTTGACATATGTTCAACATAACAAGTTATTCGAAGTTATAGTTCAAAATGCTAATACCATTGTCTCATAATTATATATATATCTATTTATTAGCGTTTAAGGTCGGTTTCGGAATCATCTGACAAAGAATATTGTAATAATTACCTTATTTTATAAATATATTGTGTAATAGTCAAAGATCGATTTGGTTACTCATACTGGTTTGTCCTTTATCGGACTGATTTCTAAAAAGATAATTTGGAAAATTAATGTAAAGCAAATGTTTTGTGTATCAATATCCTTTACTGGAGTCAGCGGTATGACTTTCATAAGCAATGACTGTGCATATGCTATGATAGATAATATGATCAAACAACTAGCTGATGACTAGGATTATTTATGCAACCATCTAGCGAAATTGTTTGCACCAAATAGGCAAGTCACGTCTTGGTTATAACAAACATATTTGTTCGTTCAATTGTTATTCCTAAACACATTCTCTTCGTTTACTTGTCTTTGTTATGTCCGGTTTATGATCGAAAAATTCTGCTTATACGTGTGTATCAATATATTGCTTAGCAATTTGGTCATTACCTGTCTAGTCATTCCAGAAATCTTGATCAAATTATAAGCTGTGTTAATATGAAATCATTTGATTAGTTCACATCTTTTCAAAAGATCTATTATATCAAGCTTTAATTACAACACATCCCAGAAGTATTTTTCATTTAACAAAAATTGTTTTTGTTGAAAAATGAATTCAATATAAGAATAGACATTGTAAAACCTTTAAATCTTAAAACCATTTTCTACAATAAAATAACCTCATTAAAGGTGATACAGTTTCCCATTTGGAAAAGTATACAGTGACGTTACAAATGATCGTTTGCACTGAATGGTTTTGCAGTTCATTGCATGTTTATCAGAGGCTTTTAAAGTGATCAGTGAACATGATTGATCAAGTGTTAATGATGTTTTTGTACTTACATGTATATTTAAACAAAAACACAAAAAAACATTGTTTAAGCTTTATAATTTAAGCCATAAAATGCCAGTCAGCAAATAAAATGCTTTAAAAAGGGTTCAGATTAAATTGTGACTGTGATGTAACAAACGATGAATAAAACATCAGTTGCATGAGATATACTTGGGTGGTATCTACTTTAACCTTAATATACGGTGCTGACTTTCCTTTCATCGATGTCTATTACATTTGATGTGTAAATGACAGGATCAGTCTGCTGCAAGACGTTTTATTTACAGATTCCTACGTTGAAAAATCAATGGCAAATCAGTATTTTTGCTTTACATGCTTTACATGTTAACTTCCTGTATTAGCATTTTATTCTAATATTTTGTATTAGTTTATGATAGTCGATCACATATTAATGTAGAGCATGCAATTGAATGTTAAAATCGAACAATCTTTAAACAACAAACAAAGAGATCAAAAAATTGTGTTGTAATCTCAAGACTCTTGACAAAATATTATATCCGCGGTTTGGTTAGCTCTTTTTTATTAAGCATGGATCATGCACTGTTCTAACAACCATTTGCTACGTCTTCTATGATGCCTATCATTGATCTAAGGTGTCGAGGGTTTTCTCGTGGGAATGTATCGGTTATAAAACAATTCCAAGTCTTAAGTGGGGTTTTGAGCAGTAAGTCTGGAAAAAGTTTTCCATTCACATTTAAGTGTGAATAGATGCATCCCATTTACATTGCTAAATTATTCATAGTTTCAAACACGTTTAACTTTCCTGTGATTATCATGATGCATTGCATTAAGAAAATGAAAATTCCAGCTGTAATTTTCTAAGCTTTTGTACAATTTCAAATTTTGCGGACCCGTTTGTCTCGGGCGATCTTTAAAATAGAGAAAAAAAAAACAATAGAATCTCCTAACAAAGCCCAACACTGCAAATTTTGATAATGTTGCAGGCTTGGTTTGATTGAGTCTATTCATGGACGGTTAGGACGTGCATATGTTACTGTCAACACCCTCTAGCATCGATTAAAGCAGAATTCAACACTCAGATGTATTCATATTTCTTCAACTTTAACTTCAACGGGGTAACTCGACAATATCCATCAGGTAGACATCGACGTCGAGGGTAGTCGGTTATCATGAAACCTTCAATATGACAAGCTAGTGTGAAATTTGTTATTGGGACATTTCTAAGCATAAATATATATGCAATATGACTTTATCATTATGCGATATAAGTATGATGATTAAGGCTCCCACGTTTACATTTTTTTGTAAACGTTTACACGATTGCTAAGAACCGAAACGATACCATTTAAACGGTGGTACCTCTATGTACTATACACACCATGTATTTGAGCCACCAAATGATGTCTTTCTTTCTATTTTTTTTTATACATGTACAAATAAAGAATGTGCAGGGCTCATCACGATTGAGTCAGCACACATTTTTTGCATTGTAACCTCATATTTTACCAAAATTGTATTATGTTACGAGCAATTTTGCACCGTAATGCTGTGTGGAGGGTTGTAAACACCTATTTTCCATTTGTTTTCTTTGAAATAAACCACTAGAATTGATAAAATCCATGATTACAGGCATTGATTAAGAAATTGTGTAAGACAATATGGTCATTTCGATTAAACGGTAAACAATATCGTAAACGTTTATGAATGAAAATCGAAACGAATCCGTTTAAACGTGTAATCGTGGGGGCCTTAATGATGATGAATATATCTAGATTAATAGTTTCAAGGGAATAATAGTATATTTAGTCAGACGTTGTAAGTCATCAAACGATTAATTGTGTTTTTGTATTAGCCGTTATTCTTCTTAACAGTCACGCGACGAGACAAATTATTTAATTGTATTGATATATAGTTCTTACTGTCTTCCCGTCAAATGTTTTCTCAAAGTAACCATACTTCTGTTATTTTTTTTATCTTTCATTGTTCTTTGATTTATCTAACAAATAATTTGAAACATAATTATCTATCAATTCATGCAAGAGTTGTATTTTACTTTACCCTTACAGGTTTGCTAATGATTGTGGAAAACCAGTTAATGTATCATATTTACATATTTAGAATACAAAAACAAATGCTAATGCAAATATTTTTTGGAAATGAAATCATCCGATAACAAGAAAATTATGCATCTTGAAGTTGACATAAATTTATAATATTCACCTTTATTTAAAATGTAACTACATGTATATGGAAATTTATCAGTCAATTAAGGAAAATTAATGTACAAACAAATTGTTTGTGTATCAATATCCCTGACTGGAGTCAGTGGTATGACTATCAAAAACAATAACTGTGCATATGCTATGATAGATAATATTATAAAACAGCTAGCTGACGACTAGGATTATTTATGCAACCATCCAGCGAAATTTTTTGCACCAAATATGCAAGACACGTCTTTGTAATGTCCGGTTTATGACCGAAACATTCTGCTTATAAGTGTGTATCAATATATTGCTTAGCAATATGGCCATTACCTGTCTAGTCATTCCAGAAATCTTAATCAAATTATAATCAGTGTTAATATAATATCATTAGATTAGTTCACATCTTTTCAAAAGATATATAATTATACGAGGGGTGTTCGGGAAGTTTAAGGACTTTTGCTGTAGTTTGATAAATAATAGGAATTGAAAAACAAGAAAAACACCATAAAATATTCGATTCTTTTACAGCCAACTGTAACAATTACAATGAAATACATTAAACAATAAGTAAATTACTAAAAAAACCAAAAGACACCGAAGCATACCCGGAGCACGCAAACGTCATGCCAAGCTAAATATGTTAACGTCAAATTTTCCCGATCGTCATATTGACTCACTTCTCGACGTAATCTCCATTCACAGCAATACATTTTCTATGCCTCTTGACCCATTTGTCGTACGTGTCCTCGTACCAGATGTTGTCGAATGACGAAACTATTCTCTGGGTTTCAATTTGTAATTCGAACCCGGAATCAAAGCGTCGACCACGCGGCTGTGCTTGGATTTCCGGAAAAACTCGGGATCCATCGGCGCGAGGTCCGGGCATTCTCCATCGACTCTCTTCCGTTTCGGAACATGTCATGCCGTCTAAATACTAGCGATCTACAGCATTTCTTTGTTGTACTAGATGTTTGAATCATTTTATACGTCTCCGTTGGTGTCTTTTCTATTCACATACAAAACTTGATGATTGCCCTGACTTCAACGTCGCCTATTGACGTCATTTTTCTCTTGATTTGTGTAAGCACCAGTGATGTTTAAACCGTTGTTATTCAAACAATTGTAACGATTTACGAGTATAATTTTCAGGAAATGACGTTGACGTTGTATTTAACGATCTTGTTTTTTCGTTACGTTATCCATTTAAATTTAAGAAAATTATTATCAATTAAATATATCAGTACCATTATCTTAAATACGATAAAATCGGAGTGCTCCTGGTATGCGTTATGCGGTTCCTATAGAAACAAATTTCAAGCGGTATTGGTCTATTCTTGTAAGTAAGCGTTATACTACATATTGAGCATATATTTAAATTACATTTTGTGAAATATGGATAAAAACGCACCATTAAGGAAAAAATGCAGCAAAAGTCCTTAAACTTCCCGAACACCCCTCGTATAAAGTTTTAATTGCAACACATTCCAGAAGTATTTTGATTTTTTTAAAAAAAGTTCTTGTTGACAAATGAATTCTATATAAGAATAGACATTGTCAACCTTTTAAATCTTAATACCATTTTCTACAATAAAATAACCTCATTAAATGTGATACAGTTTCCCATTTGGAAAAGTATACAGTGACGTTACAAATGATCGTTTGCACTGAATGGTTTTGCAGTTCATTGCATGTTTATCAGAGGCTTTTAAAGTGATCAGTGAACATGATTGATCAAGTGTTAATGATGTTTTTGTACTTACATGTATATTTAAACAAAAACACAAAAAAACATTGTTTAAGCTTTATAATTTAAGCCATAAAATGCCAGTCAGCAAATAAATTGCTTTAAAAAGAGTTCTATTGGTATTTTAACTGTGATGTAACAAACGATGAATAAAACATTAGCTGCATGAGATACACTTGGGTGGGATCTACTTTAACCTAATTATAGGTGTTGACTTTCCTTTTATCGATGTCTGTACATTTGCATGTGTAAATGACAGGATTCAGTCTGCTGCAAGTTCGTTTTATCACAGATTCCTACGTTGAAAAAATCAATGGCCAAAGTGTTATTGTTGCTTTACATGTTTACTTCCGGGTATTATCATCTCATGTTACTAGTTGGTATTAGTTTATGTTAGTCGATCACCATTTATTAGAGCATGCGATAATGTTAAAATCGAAACAATCTTTATACAACAAATAAATAGATAAACAAATTGTGTCGTTATCTTCAAACTCTTGACAAAACATATTATATCCCGTGGTTTTGGTTAGCTCTTTTTATGAAGCATGGATCATGCACTGTTCTACTAATCATTTGCTATGCAAGAAACTTCTTCTATGATGCCTATCATTGATCTTAGGTGTCAAGGATTTTCTCGTGGGAATGTATTGGTTATTAAACAATGCCAATTCTTAAGTGGGGTTTGGAGCAGTAAGTCTGGAAAAAAAATTCCATTCACATTTAAGTGTTCATAGATGCATCCCATTTACATTGCTAAATTATTCATAGTTTCAAACACGTTTAACTTTCCTGTGATTATCATGATGCATTGCATTAAGAAAATGAAAATTCCAGCTGTAATTTTCTAAGCTTTTGTGCAATTTCAAATTTTGCGGACCGTTTGCCTCGAGCGATCTTTAAAATAGAGGAAAAAAAAACAGATTCTCCTAACAAAGCCCAACACTGCAAATTTTGATAATGTTGCAGGCTTGCTTTGATTGAGTCTATTCATGAACGGTTAGGACGTGCATGTTACTGTCCACACCCTCTAGCACCGGCTTAAGCTGAATTCAACACTCAGATGTATTCATATGTCTTCAACTTCAACGGGGTTACTCGACAATATCCACCAGGTAGACATCGACGTCGAGGGCCGCCGCTTATCATGAAACCTTCAATATGATACGCTAGTGTGTAATTTGTTATTGGAACATTTCTAAGCATAAATATATATGCAATATGACTTTATCATTATGCGATAAAAATATGATAATGAATATATCTAAGTTAATAGTTTCAAGGGAATAATAATATATTTAGCCAGACGTTTGTTTGTTTGTTTTGGGTTTTTAGTCACATCGACACAGTATGGTAATATCGCGACGTTCCAGCTTTAATGGTAAAGGAAGAACACAGGTGCCCTTCCGTGCATTATTTCAGGCACGAACCGGCATCTGAGTAGAACCACCGACGTTCCGTAAGCTAGCTGGATAGCTTTCTAACATGAACGAATCCAAAGTCCCTGTCGGGATTCGAACCCACAGCGGTAAAGGGCAAATGGTTTAAAGATAGTCAGATGTTGTAAGTCATTAAAAGATATTGTGTTTTTCGTATAAGCGGTTATTCTTCTTAACACTCACGCGACGAGACAAATTAATTAGTTTTATTGCTATATAATTCTTACTGTCTTCCCCGTCAACTGTTTTCTCTAAGTAAAGATACTTCTGTTTTTTTTCTTTGATTGTTCTTTGGTTGATCTAACAAATAATTTGAAACATAATTATCTGACGATACAGGCAAGAGTTATATTTTTCTTTACCTTTACACGTTTGCTAATTATTTGGTAAACCTGTTTATGTAACAGTCATATTTACAATAAAAAGAAACAAATGTTAAGGCAAACATTTTTTGGAAATGAAATCATCTGATAACATGTTGAAGTTGACATAAATTATTAATCCATATTCACCTTTATTTAAAATGTAACTATATGGAAATTTATGAGTCAATTAAGATTTTATTTTACCGTAAGGATTGATTTCAGGAATGTTAAAATTTAAAACATACTTCTAAAACATTCAGCGTTACCTTCTAATTTGGAGATAGAAAAGTTTGTGTAGTAGATAATTATTATTTAACTGTTTCCAGATTGAACTTCTAATTATAATTTCGTTCCCAGATGAAAGCATACAACCTAAATCATCTTCAACAAGTTTTGTTTCGAATATTGTTTGTTTGCTTGTTTAATTAATTTTATGCCACACTGACACAATTTTTGACATATGACGACGTTCCAGCTTTATTCATTTAGGAAGATGTCATAATGCCTTTTCCTGCATTATTTCAGTCACGAACATGCACCTGAATAGAACCACCGACGTTCTGTAAACAAGCTGGATAGCTTCTTCACTTAAATGAATTTAAAGTCCTTTTCGGGATTCGAATTTGCAGTGGTGTGGGTCAACTGGTTTGAAGTCAATGACCTTAATCACTCGGCAACGTATGCCCCTCTTATCGAATGATTTATGGATACATTAAGAGAAATCTAAAAATAATTTCCGTCAATCTTTGGATATGGACCTTAAATACAATATGAAAGTACACAGAACGGATATAGTATTTAAGTCTTATCTACTAAAGCATGTAAAGAATTTATAGTAAGTAGATCCTGGGAGTTGTTGACAAAATTTATTTTAATTTGTCGTGTAAAATTCAGCCTAAATTCAGTTAATTGAAATATATAAAATTAAACAATGCATATTTTACTTATCATTATTGTTGAAGAAACCAAAAGTAAAAATGTATACCACTGTTGATTTGGTTTTAATTGTATATTTGTGGAAATTTTATATAAAAATTATATGATTATGATTGTCAAACATACTGTTCCTTCATAATTTCTGAAGCATAGTGTGCCTTTAAACACGTGTATAATATAAAATGTTTTAATACAATGATATCTTGCTGTGATTCTTTTCAAGGAAGAAAAGTCAAATAAACAAGATAAAGCAAAGGAAACACTATTTGTATCATAAACAGACACAGAAGTTAATGTGGATGTTTGTATATAGGCGATAGTAGCACAGCAAGGAAGGAAAATGTGTTTAAATGTACTACCTTTAATTTCTCCCGATAAGAGCATCGTATGATATGGGAAAAACAGCCCCATCTATTTAAAAGTAATTAGAAATAATCATTAATTTTTAAATAGAATATTTATTAGTGTCAATGTTTCAAATAAGAAAATTGATTTGATTTAATAAAGAATGTTACGATATGCTTTAGAAATGGATTAAAAACAAAATGTCCTTGCGCATGGTGTGATATTGCTTACTACCATTCAAAGATGCTTATATGAGTCTATACTCGTAGTTGTTTAATATGCACGGTAGAACAGACTAATAAGATAATATTTGAATACGTTAACTACGTGGTCTAATTTACAATGGCAAGCACAAACACAAAATAATAGACTTTCTCTCTTTGAAACTTATTATCTTTGTTTTTTGTAGCAAGGTCACTACATACTTAAACATCGTTTGGTTTCCCTAGTACAATATATACCGGTAACACATAATGTTTGAAGGTTCACGTAATGTTATTCTTTTTTTGTTGTATAAACCATTAACTACTCCCCAAGAAGTCATTTTCAAAAAAATACATTTACTAGCATTACCTTATTTCAGTATTTGCTTATTGATTAAAACAGTGTACATTTGCAATAAGTACGGTAATCATAATATTGATCTCTACTCAGAAGGCAAGAAACACGTAATGTAAATTGACGAATATTGGATACATGTTATCTGTGAATCTTTCACGTGTCGGACATTAAGTGAATTGGATTTAAAACGGAATGATGTTGATAGATGTTAAAATAGCTTACACAGGAACCTTATATTTATAAATAAGATATTTACAAAAAAGCAAGGAATATAAACCGGAAGTGTCAGTGTCATCTTTGTCATTTGAAAAAGTTTAAAATAATTATATACGTTTTAATAATATGAGGATGTTTATTTTGTCATACCAATCAAGCTAAAAAAAATGATGCAGATTGAATGACATTAGGCAAGTCACTGGTGAATTGAATAAAAAAAACCGTTAACTAAAACAACGCAAATCATACAGTGTACTTGATATCGAGAAACTGCAATTAAATCGATTACGTTTAGAAAATTTGACAAAGTGTAGTTTCTTTTCAATCTAATAGTACGTTCGGATGGTACATTCCTCAAAGTTTTTTTTTAAGTTCCGAATATTTTTATCAATTTATTCTCTTTCGTCTTTGTAAAGGTTTAAATTTGCGATTTTGGTCACTAATATTTATTACTGCATGACACGTTTCTCGTTTAGAATATTGGTAAAAAGACCAAACGCACACTGAAACGTCAATTAAAACATGGTCACTTATATATCAAAATCATTGGTATTTTTAGTAATGACAATTTATTAATAACCCTTGAATAAACATATGAGTGATAAATGAAGAAAAATGGCATTCACTCGTTACAAAGGTGTCAAAGCTATCAAATGGATAATAGGATTTATTAATTTACTGAATCTGGTTACAACAAGTGCTGACGCCCCAACTCCTGAAAAAGTGTATCCGGACTTTGGCATGTAAGTATACACTTATTGTTGTAGTATTTCTGTAGAAATTCTAATTGTCTCTTAGAAATTGCTTCTTCATACCTATACTTAAATCCTTATTTATTTATTGAAATAAAATTACTATAAATAATATGCCTATAGCTTAATAATCCTGATATCTGCAATGTGAACTACCTTTTTTAACAAATATTTATTAATTAGAATACAAGATAGTAATTTGCAAAGTAAGTTTTTCTCTACCTTTCCCAAATATTTGATGTTACTCTCATTTGTATTGACAATACATACAGTGAAGAGAAAAATTATACAATAATTTAATATTTTGTGATTTATTGTTTGTGTCAATCGCCACGTTAAATGTCCAATTTATATTTTATATGAACAATTAATTATTAATAATAAATTATATACGATGCTCGGGCACCTCTTTCATAAACACATTATAGAAATAATCATAAGCTATTCATGACCTGTTACAAACAGTGACATTTGTCCGTGCATTTCCTTTAAATTATATATTTTATCATTTCAACGCTTTAAAATATCGTACAAAATAAACATAAATTTTGTCATCGTAATGTAATAAATTGCTGTGTTCTCATCATAAATTATGTAACATGTTATAAGAGAGAAATATACCAGCCAGGAAGAAATAGAAACAAGAGACAGACACACATTAACACAGATTGTGTGAATGGAATGGCCTGAAACTATCAACGGAACAAAGTAACTCATCACCTGTTCACTGACATAGTGTGCAACTTACAAGTCATATGCAGTTGAAATTTATTTCTTTATCATTCATTAATTTATTTTCCTTTTTTAGAAATGATGTTAATCTGTATGATCATATTCTTAACATAATTGTTCGTCTATGCGTATGACACACGCGTACACTTTTGTAACCTAGTCCTTTGTTAAATAATGTTCCAATTTATGGTTGTTTGTCTATGGTAAAATACTTGTATTTGCTTTGCTTCGTACAAACCTAGCTTTTCTTTCTCAAAAACACAATAGAATGTTTCTGACATACAAGCACTTCCCCTCATTTCTTTAAAGATAATTAAAGCACGATATGGACGCAGCTTATAGAAACTTTTGAGCAGCTGTTAAAACCTTTACAATTAAAGATACTTTTCAAAGTGTTCACGGTGTTTAAAAAGGGTGTATAAAAATAAAAAGAATCTATGCTCATAACAAGAACGTGATTTGTTAAAGGTAGGATCCAAATTTCCATCAGTGCAAAATATGTACAACTAAACTAACTCAATGTTGTCACTACAACAACTTATTTGTAAATTAATCTAGCAAATTCAAAGCAAGAAACTGAATTTACATTATTTAAATGTAAGTAAGAAAATGCCAATCTGTAGTGTTTTATTTGCCAATTTTCTGCGTAATGTGTCCAATTGCATTGATTAATTTGACTGTATACACATCAAGACAAACCGTCACATCTGAACAAACAATAAAACACTGAAAAGATCTTTTAAGATAAAGTTCAAGAAATCAAAATAACATTTAAATTATCTCTCACGTTCGTAATGAATTGGCATTTCTTTTGATAGTTTATCGCTTGTAATGTTTACAGGTGTCATCACCATTTACATGAAATTGAAATTAATACTCAGTTGATGTTAACTGATATTTAATTGCTAATTGAACATGTAACAAATTAACAATATATCATATTTAGTTGATGGCACTGAACAAATAAGACTACTGTGACCCAGGCTCTAAAGTCATTAATAGGTATGTGACGTAATGTCAATATTTTCATTTTGAAAGTATCACTACTCTGTTTAGGATATTTTGTTGGTTTCAAACTGCTTACTTATACGAGGCATTCACAAATTGATCTGAGAAAATTATTAAAGTTTGATTGATTATGACAGTACTACAAACACACAATCTTACCAAAATGACTAAGGAAAAACCAAGAATGATCGTACAGAAATTGATTCGAAAGATGCACATTTAACTGTGAAGCTATGAATTATGCATTAGTTTTACGAGGCAGACTTGCGTTTTATTTACTTTCACTATTATATAGAAATGGTGTTGAATTATTTTGTTTCCATGTCTATTGCATTCGATGAGTGGCCATAATATAAGGCATTGCTTTATTTAGGTACAGTTCCCAAATAGATTAAGGCTTTCATATCAACCCCCCTGTGCATTACCGAAGATTGTTAGCATCAAACCAAGGATGTTTTATTTCAACATGCGAGGGAGTTAAATGCTACAGAAAGAAAGTCGTTTTACTCAGGTGCCTTCACACCTGAATTCACCTGAGGCTTTTGTTTTACATAAAAAATGCACAAAACAAGATATAATTGCTAACTATAAAAGAATTATGTGTTTTTTTAATAGTAGGCCATGTGGCAATGTGTCCTCTCCGAGAAAAGATCCATCAGGCAATATAAAGCAAACAAACTAAACAGCATTTACTCACATACTTGTCTCATTAATGTAGTCGTTATAAGTGTGTGTTTGTGGCGACATTTAATTCAGCTTTCAGGAACAATACGATATGACATATTGTCCCCGGGGAAATGAAGGAAATGATAAAAGAACAAGAAGGGAAAGTCTTTAAAGATATGTCAGTTATTACTTTCCGATAAGAGAGGTATATTACAAGAAAATCAACACTTGTAATTAAGTAAGATACATTGAATTAAGAGTGCGTCCTATTTGTCTAATTGTTCCGGAACAATAAATACAAACCTTATTTTTCAATAAATATTGCTATAAACGTAGGAAAATGGTTTCAAGACAAGTCATGTTTCTGATTAAATTATTTAGTTGGCCTCAGTCCTTTATTCTGAAAGACGTATACGAAGGAACCGCTGTCATTATCCTCACTTAAACTCAATTCTTTTCTGTACATTTTTTAATTTAAATGTTAACACGGGATCAATAAAGGATTTAAGTTAACTGGTTGTTTTTTTTTCTGTGCGTATCTAATGTAACTTTTACATTTGGAAAAAAGTTTAAAAAAATGCTTTTTTTTGTTTGTTGTATGAACATCACTACTGAATCCCAAATCGCAACATTTGCAATATTCATTTACTTGTTTTACCTTTTCAGTATTTGCTTATTATTAAAAGAGTGAACATAAGCATAATGGTAATTCATGAATATTCGTCCTACTCAGAGGGGCAAGAAAACACGTAATGTAATTGACGAATATTAATTGGATCATGTTATCTCCGAATCTTTCACGTGACATTAAATGATTGGTTTTAAAAGTAATGATGTTGATTGATTTGAATAGTTACAACAGGAATCTCACACTTATGATAAAATATTGAATATAAAGAAGGAATATATACCGAAAGTATCAGTGTCATCTTTGTCAATAAAATGAAATGGAAATAGTTTAAACTAATGATATACGTCGCGTGTATTTTGCTAACACGCCAAACAAGTTGATTAAAGGATACAGGTTTCATGACTTTTAACAAGTAATTGGTGAATGGATTAGAAATCAGATTCATCAAACAACGCAAATTATACAGTGCGCTTGATATCGGGAAACTGCAATAAAATCGATTATCTGCCTTAATTTGACTAAAATGACAAGATGCAAAAGTTTTTTATTACATCGAAACTTTTCTTTCTTAATTTTCACGAGAAGTGTAGTTTTCTATTTTTCGAATTTTCTAGTAGACAAGTAATTCGAAGGTCATTCAAAGAAGTTTTTAACGTTCCGAATTATTAATGCAAATTATCATTTTTCTTGCTTTTTAAGGCTTCAATTTTACGCTTTTGGTCACCAACATTTATTAGGCAATGACAAGTCTCTCGATTTTGAATATTGCTACAGAAGACAGACCGACAATGAAACGCAATTAAAACATTGAACAGCTAGTAAAGCGATATCATAGTATAGTTATCAGTGACGAAAAATGACCCTGAATAACATAGCAGTGATAAATGAAGAAACAATGGCACTTTATTGTAACAAAAGATGCAAAATTTATAAACTGATTTATAAGATCTTTTAATTCCTGAATCTGGTAAAGCATAAGTGGTTGAAGCCCAAACTCTGAAAGAGATATTCCGACATTTGGATGTAGTATTTTGTAGTGTTTTTGTAGTATTTTGTAGAAATGTAATTGGTCTCTTTGAAATTGCTTCTTCATACCTATACTTTAGGTATTACCACCTAAATGGCACTATAAGGGAACTAAAAATTGAATCTTAGTCAGATATATACTTAAGTACACCTGTAATGGAAAATTTAAACAAAGTTTACCGTAAGGAAATAAGTTATGAACACTTTTCTGAACTCGAAGCTAGATGTTATGACGGCCCTGTTTTAGAATGAGGAACCTTTAATAATCTGCCATAACATTTAATGAAAAATCTTTTCCCATCAATATTGGTAAAGAAACAATAGTACATTCAGCTACCAATCACAAAGCAAATTATGGTTCTACTTAAATTTATGAAATCTGTATAAAAATGTTACCCTAACCCCACCATTTTTACCACGTGTTGAACATTTCCTACGTAGGGAGCTAATTTAAAAAATCCTTAAAATTTACCCAAAATGAGTGCCTAATTTTCCTAAATTTTTTAAAGAAGTATATGGGTTGATCTTGTAAATAATGAATACTTTTACGTTAGTTTTGATTTTATTACCTTTGAAAATATCAGGTACCATATTTATTACTTAGATTTAGCATAATTTTAGCAATAAATACCGATTTTAAATTAAAAAATTAAAATTAAACACTTTTTTTCTTCATGGGATACATGAAAGAGGATACATAATAATGTTAAAGAAAAAAAGAAAGAAATTAAATTGACTTTTCTGGGATTGCACCACGGCCTCATTTTCAATGTAATTAACACTAGTTTACGCATATTTGAATACCTTCAAAGCGGAAGTAATGCATTAGCAATGGTAATACTTTAAATCGTTAATTCGACATATCATGTAAATTTACTAATATTCTTCAATCTTATATTGAATAGTTAACATCTTTTCACTATTCATTCTCTTAACAGATTATGTATAAATAAATTCGATTGGTTAGTTGTAAAGTAATTGTTTTTATCTATCTATTCTAAATCTATGTCTGAATGCATTCACATTTGTATTGATAATACAAACAAGAAACTGAAATATTATACAATAAATATTTGTGATATTAATTTAGTATAACAATTCAATTCATGTTAACATTATCCATACGGTGCCTGTGTACCTCTTTCTTAAACAAATTTAAGAGTAGTTTGCTTAATGAACAGTTACTTGCATTAACATAATTTAACAATCGCCACGAATAAAGTTAATTTCATATTTAAAATGATAAGTAGAAATTATCTATACTATGCTCCGGCACCTCTTCAATAAACACATTTTGAAAATAATCATAAATAGTACGTTTCGTAAATGTTGCAAACATCAACATGATTTGTCCATGAATTTCATTTTACTTTTCAGTGCTTCATAATCCTTTTGACGGTTTAAAATAATTTTACAATTTGACACAAATGTGGTCTTCGTAATGCAGTTAATCAATATAGCATTGTTAGAAAAGGTTTTTTGGTGTGTTCTTGTTATACCTCATATGATATGGTTTATAGGAACCACATGTTGTAAAGTGAGAAATATGTAAGCTAGAAGTAATAGAAACAAGACCAGATGGAGACACATTTTGTAAGGAAATGGTTGTTACAACATTGGCCTGAAAATTTGACTGAAGCTATCAAGAGAATAATGTAAACCATTATCACTAACATAATCTGCAACCAACAAGTCACATACAATTGAATTTGTTTTGCTCTAACAGTAAATTTATTGATTTTCCTTTTTTAAAGATGTTTTTGATCTGCATCTGATTGCGATTGTTTATGTTTATGGGTTTGGTACACTTAAGAATGATTTGTGTGTTCGTCATGCATTTGACACTCGAAATATGTTATACATATCTAATTGTAAATGTATTCATCTAATGCGACGAACAATTAAAGGGAATTATCACAGTTATCGAACTATACAGTTAAGCAATGATAATATGTATTTGGCATGTTGGCTGTGCTTGGTACACGCCCCTTTTTTTCTTTCTAAATAATCGATGCGTCGGACATATGTGTATCTTCATGTTTAGATCATTAATATAAAGAAACGATTGGACTCCGCTGATAGAAAGTTTAGAACAGCTTTAAAAAGAACATTGTCAGAGAGAAAGAGAGTTTACATTATGTTTAAAAGGTGTTTAAAAATACATGTTCGTTTTAGCTAAAACATGGTTTGTCAGAGGTAAGATATCAATTGAAAACAGTGCAAAATATAAACAACTGACCACACTAATTCTTGTTACTATAACAACTTATTTCGAAACTAATCTAGCAAATTCAAAGTGATACATGTAATTGACATAACTTAAATGTAAAATAAGAAACCTCCAATTTTTGTGGTTTTTTTGCCACTTTCCTGCCTAATGTTTCCAATTGAATAAGTGAATTTGTCTTTTTACGCATTTAGATATTATACTGTCACATCTTGACAAACAGTCAAACACTGCCATGAGATTAAATAAATATGTTCAAAAAGAGGATAATATTAAAACACGTTTAATCATCGCTGTAATGATTTGCAAATTAAGTTGATGCATTACACAGCTTTAATTGTATCACTGTCGTCATCCTGACGCATATTTTGCAGAGTTTGTGAAATACCTGTCATAACTTGGCATGTTTTATCACTTTTACAGAGTGACATGTGGTAATGCTAATGTTTACTTATTGCTTCACTAACTACAGCTTAAAGATATTTTTGCTGATTTAGATTAATATTATAAATTCCAAAAGACATCTTTTGTGAAATCATTTAGTACAGTTAACTTGATTATAATATACTTGTCGAATACGTTTAACAACATCTTTGAATACGAATTTATTGTTTAGAAGGAGCAAGTTTGCTATAAGTAACATATTTATGTTTATCGTAACCCTTTTGGAGCGAAAACAAACGATTCTCATATTGCTTAACAAGGTAATAAAACACATTTATCACACACCCGTGCAACTCCGTAAATATGGTATTGCACGGCCGTGCATATACTTTGACGTGACGTCATTACGTGATACAAACATAGTGTAAAGAGCGCTAAATGTTAGCGTTATACTATAGGCGCATCAATGAAAAATGACTCTTATTTCACTTTAAATGGACTTTATTTTGGGTATGTGATAAATAGAATATTAAATTCGTGTAAGTTCATTACTGAATTTATTGCGCTCGTTGAATAAAATAATAGTATGCTCGCCAGAGGCTCGCATAATTTTCTTTTTCAACTCGTGCAATAAATTCAGTATGGAACTTACACTCATTCAATATCCTCTATACCTTAAACATGTGAACTTGTCCGATGATATTTATTCAATATTTATTCTAATATGATCAAGATTCTTGACATGACAAGACAAGTTATAACGCAGCTGTAATTGAATATAATGTATACGAAACTAGCATTGTTCCTGGTCATACTGAAACATGGCTGCTCAAGAACTAACAAAGACGTAAATGAAGAAGGAACGTGCCCAGACATTACTAATGAACGAATTAATATGTATGTCATAGTTTTGTTTGTTTGATCAAACAATTTCTCTCCGACAGTTTTATAAATTATCCCAGCGACATTATGCTAGCTACTTCCTTGATTCTTGTATTATCTATTATGAGATTGAAAATAATTCGATTGATAGTCATAGCATTGTCTCCAGTTAGCAATGTTAGTTTGTATATTACACTAAATTTTTCTGTTTCTATTATTGAAATTTCGTCCGCTAAAGGAAATAAACAGTGCAAATTGCCAAATAGCCTATAAAAAGATATACTTATGTATACAATACAAAATTATCCAACATAATCACAAACTGCCCTTGGATATCAAACAATAATATTTCGATCTCATAATGATATAAGAAAGTGAAGTGGATGAGTAAAATATTTAAAACAAATATATCATACTATTTGCTCATATGCAACACTTTAAAAAGTGCTACTGGAAAAATGGTTGCATTAAAAACAAATGAATGATCTGCAAATCTGTGTTACGTTTTGCAAATATATCGTAACTAGATGTATGACCATGTACTATGTGTACATATAAAATTGATATAATCAACAGACTGTATGTTGCTTAGTAATTTGTAGTGTTTGGGTACAGTAATCACAACACGTTAAAGGATTTATAAAATCAATACAGACTTGGTATGACTACCTCTTCAACATCTTAACTCTTAATAAGATATCAGTATGAATCGCATTATTTAACATTGTTTTTGATATAATTATTCATAAAACATATTATATTTGTCACAGTGGTAAATTCATGTCTTCCTTATTAATTAGACATTGAGTTCTTTACCATTTAATAATAATTTGTTTTAAACGATTATGTTGGCCATCATTGAGATTTAACAGAATACCAAGTGTAGGAAATGTGAAAATCTTAAAGATGCCATGCATTTGCTTTGTTAAAATATTCATATTTCTAAGCAAGTTTTACTCATTAACCATAATAAGTATAAGGCATTAGGGAAAGTGTATTTCCGACGGACATTCCTAAGCTTTTAGACGATTACTTGTTTTTTTGCCTAACTTAATACTGCACGAGACTGTGTGTCATTTATTTATGTTAATGCGTACATACATTATGACTTGTGAATAGATGGTATTTTAGAATAAAAAAAATCTGTTTCAAACCTATAATCATTCAGATGTGAGCTTTAAAACATTTTTGTATGAACAGTGCCTCTGTCGTAATTGGTATTTTAAATTTTCAAATACCTCAAAATGAAACATATTCTGCTATTTTAATACATAAAGTTGTGCAAATCTCTCTTTTGTTGAAAAATTAACCATATTTCATAAAAATGTAATATGATATTGCTAGATGTAATATTTTAGGATAAACAAATAAATGCTTCCAAGAGAATTATTGTTTTTCTGTTCAGACACTGTAGGCCATTAAAGAATAATTGTGGTTTTGTTTTTTACCTTATCTAACTAAAACACGCAGCGACAAGCTTTATGTAAATAAAAAGGAATATGGATATTGACATAATATTGAATTCCTTTTCTGCAGTTTTCACTATCATGATTTTGCTTTCAACTTTGATAGTTTTGTACATTAAATACACAATTTGTCATATGCAGGTGTGTACACATAAAACATTTTATATCTATTACTACATTTCCGTGCCTTTTAACTGACCTCTGCATAAACCTGTTTTTAATTCACAACTGCGTTAACAAATCCATGTTTAGGGCTTTGTTAATCGTTTGATGCCAGAAAAGCATTTCATTTAACACATTTGTTACATCAAATTTTAAAGTTAACGATTTTCAGTTAAAATACTACTTTATATACTGGAACAAAAGTTTCTGACATACAACGGGCCTAATTAAAGTCTTGAGTAATGTATTTATTTACAAATTATGTTAATATGAAAAAGGCGATATGTCAGTTGAGTTCCTGTTTTGATTTTTTAATTCAGTTTATTTAACAACACGTTTAAAGTTGCGAGTATTTTTCCAAATGAATAATATAATTTTGATTCATTGAAAGCAATTAAAAAATGTACATTTAAAAAATCCTTTAAAAAAACATCTTTCACAAAATGGTCAATTTGTACAGTGTTTCAAGTGTTGAAAATAATCATCAATAATTAATAACAACAGTTAATCTAACCTTACCACATAATTTAATTTCTTAGAAATATCACTTAAAAGTAAACGACAAATGTATAAAAGACAAGATTAACAAGAAAGATTGGCACCCAATGAACGCATCCCCCAACTCAGCATCACAGGACAAACGTCAAGGAGCCAAGCAGGGCACCAACAAAACACAGGACAGAGCCCAACGTTAAACACGGATAGTGTGTTTATTTCAATAATAATATATACATTATTTTACAACAATTTGGAAAAAGCGCATGTAGATTTAACACCAATCACTTGCGTCATCACGGGAGATTTTAAAATGATCAGAAAGAATAATGAAGGTTTGATTGATTGCAGGTGTTTTTAATCATTTAATGATATGACAGTACTACGAACACACTTACCAAAATAATTAAGGAAATCACCAGAATGCTCGCAAATGAATTGATTTGAAAGATACGTACATATTAACTGTGAAAGTGGAATTATAGCAAGCTTTGAATTATACATAAATTTTACTAGGCACACTTGCATTGTATTGACTTTGACTATTGTATAGAAAGAAATACAGATGTAGTGTTGAATTAGCTTATTTCCCTGTATATTGCATTCGGTGAGTGTCTATTAGATAAAACAATGCTAGAGCTAGGTACATTTTCAAAGTAAATTGAGGCGTTCACACCGAACCACCCGTTCATGTTTGACGATTGCTCGGATCTAACAAGAGATATTTATCATAACATGCGAGGAGGATATACAACTTGCTTAAGTCTCATAAGTGGTTCTACTCAGGTGACCATACTTTTTACTACATTTATGCAATTGAATGAGTTCATCTAAATGTTCCTGTCAACCGCACAAGCTTGACAAAAAATGTAAAAAAAGAAAATACAAAAACTACAAAGAATAAAAAAATCACCTTATCATCTTACCATTGACAGTGCGACTGATAATAAATCATACATCCGCTTATACCGAAATTATAACATTATTAGTAATCTAGACCACATTCGTCCTTTGACTATGATTTTTAATAGTAAGATGCCTTTCAAGAAAATAATTAATCAGGCAACACATAGCAAACACACAATACAATTATATATAATACATAAACTAAGTGTATCAATAATGTTTTTTTATTGTGATCGTGTGTTCTTTCAAGACATTAACTCAGCTTTTCAGGACGATCATATGACATGTATCCCCACGGATGAACGAACGAGTAGGAAAAGTGTTAAAGGGATTGTCGTTATGCTTCGTAAGGATGTGTATTGATAAGAATTCAACACTTTGTAATTGAATAAAATCATTTGAATTAAGAGTTCACTTAATTTGTAAACTTAGTTACAAATAAGAAATGTAAACTTTGTTACAAATAAGAATTTGGAAAGCTTGCTATGAAACGTTAGAGAAATGGTTTCAAGACAAGATATTGTTTGTGATCTGTATAATATTGTTTTAAAAGCATGATAAGCAATAATCACACAATATATAAATACAATATATAAATATGTTTATATTGACAGAGTAAAGGAATGGCCTTAATTTACACTTACTATTGTTTTTTTTGTTGTTTTTTTTAATTCTAAATGTAAACAAAAATTATAACAACACAGTCAATTGCTTTTATTCTCTATGCATAATCGGATGTAGCACATGTTGTTTGAAGGTTCACTTCATGTCATTTATAGTATGTTGTTGAAACCATCACTTATTCCCAAACGAGTAATGCAATTATTACATTTAGTGGCTTTACTTTATTTCAGTATTTGCTTATTGATTAAAACAGTGAACATAAACAATAAGAACGGTAATCATAATATTGATCACTACACAGATGGCAAGAAACACGGATTATAAATTGACAAATATTAGATACATGTTATCTGTGAAACTGTCGGATATTAAGTGAATTGGATTTAAAGCGAGATGATGTTGATAGATGTTAAAAACGGCATATTCCGAAACCAATTATTAAACTCATTATTTAGCTAATAACAAATGAATAGGTGTCGAAGATATCATCGTCTGATGTTTCAATAATATATGCTGTAGTTCGAAATAATAATTAATGAGTTTTAAACATAATAATTCTTTGAGAAGAAACAATAATATTTCACTTTTCATAACACAGAAGTAATTGGTGAATTAATCCTAATAAAAAATTGTTTCATCAAAGCAACGAAAATATTACAGCGTCTTTAATATCGGGAAAGTACATCACAATCGATTATCCGCCTTAGCTGACGAAATACAAATTAATCATTAAGTAACATGATGTACATTTTAGAGCATCGGTTCATTTTCATTGTTTTCAAATGCTGATGTTAAGGTTTTTTTTCCAAAGTAACTTAGTCATCATTGTCGTTTTAAAGATGCAAGTTTGCGATAATGGTCACTGATATAAATAAGTGCATAACACTTCTCTTGTTTTACAATCCATTTCTTTTGCAGGCGCTCGCTGGCTGGATCGTCAATTAAATAGAGTCGTATACGCAAACCTGAAGTATATGTTATTAATGACAAAGATACCATTAAATTAAAGTTTGCCAGTGACATATGAATGAATAATGAGATTTAATTGTTACAAAAGTGGGGAAATTTATCAGAAAGATAATATCATTGCTTTATTTAGCAACAATAAGTGTTGAGTACCAACTCCTGAAAAAGTTTATCCGGACTTTGGCATGTAAGTATTTAATTATTTTTTTGTAATATTCTTTAATGAACTTTTAATTGTCTGCGTATAAAGTGTTCCCTCATACCCTATAACGATTGGTATACGACACGTCTGTACATCAAACTGCTCTATATTTCCTTGTCATTGCAATAGTATGCACTATAACTTACTGTCCTTTACCTAATTGAGTCCTTATATCTTAAATGTGTAATATCTTCAACTCAATTTGTTTATTTTCCACAACAAAAATGTATTTAATTAAAAGAAAATATAGTCAGTGGCAAACAATTTAAATATCTGCCTTCCCATTATATCAAAATGTTACTCTCGTTTATGTTGATAATACCTACTACGTACTATGAAGAGAAAGATTATAGTTACAATGAAATACCATAGTTTTGTAAAATAATTTTTGTATTGATCGTCATGTACGTTCTAGTTGAAGCTTGAAAGAATTAGTACATTATATCTACGATGCAGAAGGAACTTTTTTCTTAAACAATTTTAAATAATTATAAATAGTAGTCTTCATGTGTTGTAGCAAATTCGTACATTTATTTATATTTTTGAATGTCTTCTATCCCTTAGACGATATAAAATCATTTTAAAATGTATGAAGATTTTATAATCGTAATGCAATAATTTACTAAACACATGTAAAACATTGTGAGAAAGCAGGTTTTATTATTGTTTTCTGGTCATATACGATCGTATAACAAAGCTTTATCAGAAGAAAAGTTGTTAATTGAGTTATCTGTCATCTGGATGTTATGGAAGCAAGACAGGAACATAACATATAGTGTAAGAAAATGGTTGTTACAACATTGCACTTTAAATGCACAGAAACTATCAAGGGAACAATGTACATCTATATTACTAACAAAAACTGCAATTTACAAGTTGAATGCATACAAAAAGCTTTCTTTCCCGTTTGTTTATTTATTTTCCTTTATTTTTAGAAATTATTTTTTCTTATCGGCATACTTGATGAATTCGATTGATCAAGTTCATCGGAGTGTACACTTTAACATTCTTGTTAGTTTGTCTAATACGCATATGAGAAATATATGAGTTACCTATCGCAGTGAAATTGTAACAGCTATGAAAGAAATGAAGACAAAGTTAAGCAATATGAAGGATATATAAAGCTATGTCGTGGCATTCAAGTTATAATTATTACTTTTCCATGAAATATATAGAATAAAGAATTGTCAGTCTTTCGTTGAAATTGCTGACTTTATAATTATCAAAATATTGGATATTGGAATGATAAGTTGTCTACTCTTTGGAATGATATTTTAGATTAGTTTTACTTCAAATAGTGGTTGTAAATTCATATGATTGTTAGAAATGACTGTTTGATAGTATTGCTTTGCAGTATAAATGTCTAAGAATGGTAAGATTATAAGTTCAAATCTGATGACATTGATCCAACATTTCCTCTCATTTCTCCGCAATATCTGACACGTCTAGACGAATAATAACCATATTGTTATTAGATATATATTACAATAACAAAACGGGTTGTTAACACCGGTCAAACTCTGATATAATGATGGGGAAATAAGGAAGGAAGGTCAAGGAAGTGTCCAAATAAATCTAACGAACAATCTTTTTGTGTTTGTCATACGTCATACATGGTAATTCTGTGAGCGAATATCCAGTCTAAGAAAATCATTTTTTATAATAAGTATCAAATTATTTCGTGACCTTTAAAAACGATGCTGTTATTATTAAGACTGTTTTGCATGACGTATCGTTCTCATATACGATAGGTTAGTTTGGCGTGCCTATTAAGGTGGCTGCTATGATATCAAATCCATGGTTTACCGATGAACCTAAATAGACATAACAACTATTTAATGGAAAGTTGAGTGGGAGTGAAATGGTCAGTTTCTGTAGTAGTATTCCGGTCACTGTAGTGCTTATTTTAAAGACACCAGCTGAATTTAGCAAGAAAGACGTATATAAATGCAATATAAATGTGTATAATAGTTATAAGAATCAAAGCAATACGAGAAAAACACTTCATTGTCTTTATTTATAAAGTGCACTCTTTAACAATAACATAACAAATTGAAGCTTGATTTGTGATAGGTGTCACTTTTGTATAAAACGTAAAATGTACAAATTCATTTACAATTAACAAAGTTCAATTCGTGTAATTATTTTCATTGTCTTTGTTAAGACATTATATTATTTGTTTTTGAAAAAATAACAATTTTAAATATTTCAAATTTGAAATATCATAACATTTCTAAGAATTACCGACAATCAGTTACTTTGATTGTTTGTTTAACATAGAATAACCATGTTTTTCTTTGTAATGCAAAATCTAATTTATTATAGTTCTTAATGTTTTCTTTAGCGCCTTCTTAGATGGAAAAACTGTATTTAACATAATTATTTAGTACAATGTATAATCGCCAGGATAATCCGACCATTTAAACACTTAATACACATTTTCTTGGAAGTATGAACAATTATAGCGAAATGGATTTAGGTAAAAAACAATTTATATTTTGCTTTTGCGTAGTACTTATTATTTTGCTAGAATAATAGAATCAACGAACATAATGTATTTTTCCCGAGCTGAGAGTTTGCAACTTTAAACTTGTTTTTGGTTCTCTGTTGAGGGGTTATGGGAAACCAACGTCTTCAATGCCAATTGTGATTCATTTTAACAGTTTGGAAACTTTCTAAGTGATGTTTTATTATGTTGATGTTTTGCTTATTTAACATAATGATGATAGCAAATCTGATGAGATTGTTCAATATTTGAAAAACAAAAGAATTTAAAACGGATAATGTGTTTAATTTTCAAGTAATATAGATGTATACTGACTTCGGAACTTTTCGTAGCGTGTTCATCTATAAACATTTTCGGAAATGATAAAAAATGTATGTCTCTTTTTATACAATTATGATACATATATCACTTAGAATATTTACTTTTATAAAGTATCAACTATTTCATACTTGCAGCAGTGTAGATCACTTTTAAATTAAAAAAGAAAATACAACAAAAAATAAGAATAAATAAAAAAAATAAAATAAAAAATGCACATATGTGTAAATTAATAGCCTTCAGTTCCTTGATGAAAGTTTGCTGTCCATCCAACTTACAGGAACTTAGAAATAATCGCATTTCTACCACGATCAGGATTTCCTCTGGGGTTCTTTTCCTGAGTAAGACGAAACCTTTTTTAATTGTTTTCTGAGAATACAAGGATCATTTTATGGTATCTGTGTCTGCCTTTGTCTGAAAGCATTAATTTCAAACACACATTTATTCCAGCTTGGAATATTTCTTCATGCAATTTTATTAGTTTATAAACATAAAAATTTAGGAATATCAGATAATTGCTATTGCAAAATAAAAGAAATTGATTGTTGAACATTGTATTAAATAAATAAAGTGTTAATATAAACGCACACTATTTATTTTGTCATGTCAAGTATTATTTTTTTTCATTTGTTACTGTGTTTGATGTACCAAACAATCTTTTTAATTAATCCAGTGATTATTCCTTAAGGTATTGCAATAACACTTTTTGCATGTAGTCTGAGGCATGAGGATTAGAAACCATTTTCTAAATGGAATTTTTATTTTTTGACGTATTTGTCGTTTTTTGAGAATTTAGATTTTCAAATTATCTCGCTCTCCCTGTTATATCTTTATCTATTTTTATACATGTACTTCATAATTTATAGAACGCGGATTTATATAATTGTTATATTGACAAAAACGGCAATTTTTATTCTCGTCAATTCAGGTTTCGTATTCCAAGCACCCTGTGTTTATTTATCAGAATGATTAAACATTTGAATTACCCCTTTTTTTCTCTATCAGTAAAAGATCGAAATTGCCTTTGTGATACCATGCAGTATATATCTCTTGTATTGTTGTGGACTTTTCCAGTTGTAAAAATAATGTTTATAAATCATTCAAATCGTATGGCATTGAAACCAATTGTCTACGATCAGACGGGCAATAAACATATAAATGATGTTTTTGAAACTATATTAAAAAAAACACACAAAAAAAGAAACATTGTTAACTTTAAGCTTTATAATTTAAGCCGGAAATGCCAGTTAGCAATTAAATTTGCTTTAAAAAGTGTTCAGATCATATTGTGACTGTTATGTAACAAACGATGAATAAAACATCAGTTGCATGAGATACACTTGGGTGGTATCTACTTTAACCTTATTATACGGTGCTGACTTTCCTTTTATCGATGTCTGTTACATTTGATGTGTAAATGACAGGATCAGTCTGCTGTAAGTCGATTTATCACAGATTCCTACGTTGAAAAATCAATGCCAAAATGTTATTGTTGCTTTACATGTTAACTTCCGGTATTATCATTTTTTAATAGTTGGTATTAGTTTATGATAGTCGATCACTCATTAATGAAGAGCATGCCATTGAATATTAAAATCGAACAATCTTTATAGAACAAACAAAGAGATCATCAAATTGTGTTGTTATTTAAAGACTCTTGACATCATATTATATCCGCGGTTTGGTTATCACATTTTTATTAAGCATGGATCATGCACTGTTCTAATAATCATTTGCTATGCAAGCAACGTCTTCTATGTTGCCTATCATTGATCTAAGGTGTCAATGATTTTCTCGTGGGAATGTATCGGTTACAAAACAATGCCAATTCTGAAATGGGGTTTTGAGCAGTAAGTCTGGAAAAAGTGTTCCATTCACACTTTAAGTGTGATAGTAATGCATCAATTTACATGTTCTTATAATTATTTCATAGTTTTCAAACACGTTTCAACTGTGATATTCATGTATGCATTGCTATTAAGAAAATAGAAGAATCTCCAGCTGTAAATTTTGCTAAGCTTTTGTACAATTTCAAATTTTGGGACCCGTTTGGCTTCGGGCAATCTTTAAATCTAGAGAAAACAAGACAAAACAAATAGATCTCCTAACAAAGCCCAAACACTGCAAATTTGATAATGTTGCAGCTTGGTTATTGTATTGATGTCCTATTCATGGACGGTTTAGAAACGTATATGTTACGTCCAAGACCCTTCTAGCATCGAGTGTAAGGCAGAAATTCAACACTCAGATGTATTCATAGTTTCTTAACTTTAGACTGTCAACGGGGTAACTCGACAATATCATCAGGATAGACATCGACGTCGAGGGTAGTTCGGTTATTCATTGAAACCTTTTCAATATGACAAGCTATGTAGAAAATTGGTGTTATTGGTACATATTCTAAGCATAAAATATATAGCAATTATGAACCTTTTTTGATATCACTTATGCGACATAAGCTTTGATAATGAATTATATTAGATTTAATAGTTTCAAGGGAATAAATATATATTTAGTCACACGTTTTGTAAGTCCATAAAACATTTGTGGGGTTTTTCGTAATAAGCGCGTTTTATTTTTCTTTAAACACCCATTCGCGGGGGGGGGACCGAGACAAATTAATTAGTTTTGTTGCATATATAATCTTTACTGTTCTTCCCCGCAATGTTTTCTCTAAAATTCAAATGCACTGGTCTTGATTGTTTTTTTTTTCTATTGATTTGTTTGGTATTGGGTTGATCTTTCATGAACTAGATAATGTAAATTTATATTCATAGTGATCCTAAATACTAACTACTCAGTCAATCATGATTTTTACCTGAAAAATACGCGGCAGGAGGCAAAATGATGCTCATGAGATCCTCAGAATACAGATTATCAATATCGTCGCTGGATTGACCACTGTTGCACATGCTTACAGCGTATCGAGAACCTACGTTAGTAATTCGTTTACCCAAATGTGATGCATTCCCTAGATACCTATTGAGCCGAAGTGGCAGACAACCTGATTATTAATATAGAGCAAACTACAGATACGTATTATATTCTATAGAGAAATTATATTATACTAATAAACATAAGAATCATACAAAAATGTTTATACAGTGTCACATAATTCTAATTTCAGTTTTTATAGAGAATTCTTGAAAATATCTTCTCAGGATGCACTTCATAATAGCAAACCAAATATGCGACCTATTACATTTGAGTGTGAACCTGTTGACTTCCATGCAAATTATTTCGTATAACACAACTTACTCTTCACTTATTCACAAATATGTTCAAATTATACTTATCCAACTTAGTTAATAGTCTCAATGTAGTGCGTTTTATCTCTCAATTGAATTAAGGAGGTATTTAATTATTCTTTACTCGAACAATGTATACAGCGCAACGTAGATTTCTGCTCCTCCTCGCTGAAGATGAATTTTGTCTATATAATCTTTATTATAATAGATTAACCAAATTCCTCAATGTTACCTGTTACTAATTTTTTGAGATGAGAGAGTAGAAGGTAAATGTTCAGGCTTACGGATAAGTTGTTTGGGTTGAATTAACTTTGTCTTATAGACTTGTCTATAAGATGGAGAGGAGTGTAACACTTATGAGTATTCTGTGTGCTTTTTTGTATGAGTGCATTGCTTTGATGCTATGTAAATTCATTTTATTTCCCACATTGATGATTTAATTTTTGTGGAAAGGTTGGTACTTATAAAAAAATCTGTTTTTGCACCGAAGTCTGAGATGGCTGATTACACACTACTAAGCAGGATCGCGTCTATATTTTTCGGAGAATATCATGTTTTGCTATATAAAAGTGGTTCTTAACGAAGAATGGAATGAATCAACGCTGTATCTCTATTTCTTCTACAACATATGTACAGGCCTTCAGTAAAACACACAGAACAGCATAACTATACGTGTGTCTCAAAAGAATAAATTTTATTTAGTTACACGTCACTCAATTTTCTATTTTTTTTCCTTTTAGTGAGCGTCATTAAAAACAATGCACGAAACCAGTTCTATACAGAACTCTTGAGGAATATTACCATTATGATTTTAATCATAGTCTGCTCTAAATATTGTAATCAACAAAATAGATCGCTTTCCTTCCGCTGTACTATCTCACCCCAAATTATTTAGTGACGATGATCCGAAACAATGTTAGTATACTTGAATGCATATCATCAACAGTATCTGTTTTTTGCGTCGAACATTTTCTCGATTTAAAACAGAGAGTTTTTCTTTGAAGCTAGAATATAATAAATATCCGTCATAAATTCTCAGAGTGTTTAAATCTATAGTTGTAGCTCGCTTGGTTAAACATAACTAATTATTCATTTTAAGCTATAATTAATAACAGAAATTCAGTATAATGTATATCGTATAGTTGTCATTACTTTAATTAATGAGAATAAATAAGTAAGCCACAACAATTATTTTTGACAGTCGAGGAGAATTATAAAGCTTTGCATAGCCATCCCAATTGTTCGTTATTATTTCTTGTTACCTTACTTGCGAATTTATATTGAGACCTGGTCTTTTTGTAAATGTAAGCATACGGCAGCCATTTTTTAAAAGTTTGTGTGTATTTCATGGATGGAGAAATATAATTGTGTAAGATTCAGAGGGATATAATTTTGGATTTTTTGTTAGTCATTACACCTTTTTTTTAAAAAAAAAAAAAAATAAAGAAAACTTATTTTGAGGATTGTAACAGACAAAAAAAGATAGTGTTTGACAGAATATAATGTGGTGTAAAAATTCAGAAAAGAAGTGAAAAACTTGGAAGCTTGCTAAAGAACGCTGGATTGTTTTACTTATTTTACGAGTGATGGCTTGTCAATGCTTTTCAATTTTCATCAAAAGCATACGGCAGTTATTGCTCGTAGGATACTTAATATGCCCCAAATGTCATCAAGAACAATTATGAATGGGGAAACGAATGTATTTTTTCAAGACTGTAAAAAACAAAACAAAAAAATTTAGAGACGAAATTTGGTGATTGGAATTTGAAGGAATAGAAGTAAGTTTTCTCTCTTTATTACTTTTGACATTATTTTGAAGTTATTTATCTATTTCAGCTTTGCTATTTCTTTTAACAGCCTGACATTGTCAGAATTGTCAGTAAAAATAAAATTGAGGTACCACATGGGGAAAATCTTTAAAAAGTAGTTTCGTCATTGAAAAAAGTGAAATTATATTTTGATAATTTTCACTGTGAAATTATCAAATATAATTTTCACGGATAAATCAGTAATCCACAGAAAAGCATAAAATAAATAATTATATTTTAACTTTTTCCAAATTGAACTTCTTATTATAATTTCGTTCCCGGAGGAAAGCATACAACCTAATTCATCTTCAACAAGTTTTGCATCGAATATTGTTTGTTTGCTTTCTTGATTTATTTTAAGTCACACTGACACATTTTTTGACATATGACGACGTTCCAGCTTTACGTATGTAGGACGATAACATATGCCTTTCCCTGCATTATTTCAGTCACTAACGTGCACTTGAAAAGAACCACCGACGTTCTATAAACAAGCTGGATAGCTTCTATACATAAAAAATTCCAAAGTCCTTGTCGGGATTCGAATTTGCAGCGGTGTGGGACAAGTGCTTTGAAGTCAATGACCTTAACCACTCGACAACGTATGCCTTCTTATCCAATGATTTATGGATACATTATTAATAAGAGAAATCAGAAAGGAATTTCCGCCAATCTTCGGATATGGACCTTAAATTAATATCAAATTACACAGAACGGAAATAGTATTTAGGTCTTATCTACAAAAGCATGTAAAAGAAATTGTAGTAAGTAAATCCTGGGAGTTGTTGAAAAAATTTATTTTAATTTGTCGTGTAAAATCCAGTCTAAATTCAATTAATTGAAAGATATAAAATTAAACAATGCATAATTAACTTATCATTAGTGTTGTAGAAACCAAAAGTAAAAATGTATACCAATGTTGATTGGGTTATTATTGTATATTTGTGGGAATTTTATATATGATTATGATTGTCAGACATACTGTTCCTTCATAATTTCTGAAGCATAGTGTGCCTTTAAACACGTGTATAATATAAAATGTTTTAGTACAATGATATCTGGCTGTGATTCTTTTCAAGGAAGAAACGTCAAATAGACAAAATAAAGTAAAAGAAACACTATTTGTATCATAAACAGACACAGAAGTTAATGTCGATTTTTGTGTATAGGCGGTAGTAGCACAGCAAGGAGGGAAATTGTGTTTAAATGTTCTACCTATAATTTCTCCCGATAAGAGTTTTATATGATATGGGAAAAACAACCCCATCTATTTAAAAGTAATTTGAAATAATCATACATGTTTAAAATAGAATATTTATTAGTGTCAATGTTTCAAATAAGAAATTGATTTGTTTTTTTAATAAAGAATTACGAAATGCCTTAGAAATGGATTTAAAACAAGATGTCCTTGCGCATGGTGTGATATTGCTTACTACCATTCAAATATGCTAATATGAGTCCATAGTCGTAGTTGTTTTATATGCACGGTAGAACGGACTAATAAGTTACCTACGTTGTCTAATTTACAATGGCAAGCACAAACACAAAATAAAAGACTTTCCTCTCATTCAAACGTATTATCTTTGTTGTTGGCAGCAAGGTCACAACATACTTAAACATCGTTGGGTGTTCCTAGTACAATATATAACACACACTGTTTGAAGGTTCACGTTATGTCATTTTTTGTTTGTTGTATAAACCATTTACTACTCCCCAACAAGTCATTTGCAAAAAATACATTTACTAGCATTACCTTATTTCAGTATTTGCTTATTGATTAAAACAGTGTATATTTGCAATAAGTGCGGTAATCATAATATTGATCACTACTCAGAAGGCAAGAAATACGTAATGTAAATTGACGAATATTGGATACATGTTATATGTGAATCTTTCACGTGTCGGACATTAAGTGAATTGGATTTAAAACGGAATGATGTTGATAGATGTTAAAATAGCTTACACAGGAACCTTACACTTACTGATAGAATATTGACATAAAAGAAATGAATATATACCGAAAGTATCAGTGTCATCTTTGTCAATTAAACAAGTTTAAAGTAATGATATACGTTTTAATAATATCAGGACTTTTATTTTGTAATACCAATCAAGCTAAAAAATGATGCAGGTTGCATGACATTAAGCAAGTAATTGGTGAATTGAATAAAAAAAAAAACAGTTTAATAAAACATCGCAAATCACACAGTGTATTTGATATCGAGAAACTACAATAAAATCGATTATCTGCTTTAGTTGACGTTAAGAAAATTTGACAAAAGTTATACGATGCAGAATTTTTTTTTTAAAACATCGAACTTTTCTTTCTTATTTTCATGAATAGTGTAGTTTCTTTTCAATCTAATAGTACATTCGGTAGGTACATACCTAAAAGTTTTTGTTAAGTTCCGAATTTTTTAATCAAATATATCCTCTTTTGTCTTTGTGAAGATTACATTTACGATTTCGGATACTAATATTTACCACTGCATGACAGGTTTCTCGTTTAGAATATTGCTAAAAATACCAAACGCATACTGAAACGCCAATTCAAAAACACGGTCACTTATATATCAAAATCAATGATATATTTATTAATGACAATTTGTAAATAACCCTTGAATAAACACATCAGTGATAAATGAAGAAAAATGGCATTCACTCGTTTACAAATGTTGTTCAAAGCTATCAAAATTGGATAATAGGATTTATTAATTTTCTGAATCTAGTTACAAACAAGATGCAGACGCCCCCAACTCCAGAAAGGTGTATCCGGACTTGGCATTGTAAGTATACACTTATTGTTTGTAGTATTTCTGTAGACATTCTAATTGTCTCTTAGAAATTGCTTTTTCATACCTATACTTAAATCCTTATTTATTTATTGAAATAACATTACTATAAATAATATGCCTATAGCTTAATAATCCTGATATCTGCAATGTGAACTACCTTTTTAACAAATATTTATTAATAAGAATACAAGATAGAAATTTGCCAAGTAAGTTTTTCTCTACATTTCCCAAATATTTGATGTAATTCTCATTGGTATTGACAATACATACAGTGAAGAGAAAAACTATACAATAATTTAATATTTTGTGATTTATTGTTTGTGTCAATCGCCACGTTAAATGTCCAATTTATATTTTATATGAAAAATTAATTATTATAATAAATTATATACGATTCTCGGGCACCTCTGTCATAAACACATTATAGAAATATATATAAACTATTCATGACCTATTACAAACAGTGACATTTGTCCGTGCATTTCCTTTAAATTATATATTTTATCACTTCGACGCTTTAAAATATCGTACAAAATAAACATAAATTTTGTCATCGTAATGTAATAAATTGCTGTGTTCTCATCATAAATTATATAACATGTTATAAGAGAGAAATATACCAGCCAAGAAGAAATAGAAACAAGAGACAGACACACATTAACACAGATTGTGTGAATGGGATGGCCTGAAACTATCAAAGGAACAAAGTAACCCATCACCTGTTCACTGACATATGGTGCCACTTACAAGTCATATGCAGTTGAAATTTATTTTCTTATTATTCATTAATTTATTTTCCTTTTTTAGAAATGATGTTCATCTGTATGATCATGTTTTTAACATAATTGTTCGTCTATGCATATGACACACGCATACACTTTTGTAACCTAGTCCTTTTTAAAATAATGTTCCAATTTATGGTTGTTTGTCTATGGTAAAACAATTGTATTTGCTTTGCTTGGTACAAACCTAGCTTTTCTTTCTCAAAAACACAAAAGAATGTTTCTGACATACAAGCACTTCCCCTCATTTCTTTAAAGATAATTAAAGCACGGAATGGACGCAGCTGATAGAAACGTTTGAGCAGCTGTTAAAATTTTTACACGGTGTTTAAAAAGCGTGTATTAAAATTAAAAACAAATATGCTCATAAAAAGAAAGTGATTTGTTCAATATAGGATGCAAATTCCCATCAGTGAAAAATATGCACAACCAAACAAACGCAATGTTGCCACTAGAACAACTAATTTGTATAAGTCTAGCAAATTAAAAGCAAGAAATTGAATTTACATTATTTAAATGTAAGTAAGAAAATGCCAATTTGTAGTGCTTTTTTGCCAATTTTCTGCCTAATGTGTCTAATTGCATTGTTGAATTTGACTGTATACACATCAAGATATACCGTCACATCTGAACAAACAATCAAACCCTGACAGGATATGTTAAGATTAAGTTCAAGAAATTAGAATAACATTTAAATATATCTACTCCACGCCGTAATGATTTGCATTTCATTTTGATACGTTTAAAAAGCTTTAATTCCATCAGTGCCATCATCCATTTAATGAAATGAAATTAAATACTCAGTTGATGTTAACTGATATTTAATTGCTAATTGAACATGTAACAAATGAACAATCTATCATATTTAGTTGATGGCACTGAACAAATAAGACTACTGTGACCCAGGCTCTAAAGTCATTAATAGGTATGTGACGTAATGTCAATATTTCCATTTTGAAAGTATCACTACTCTGTATAGGATATTTTTTTGGTTTCAAACCGCTTACTTATACGAGGCATTCACAAATTGATCTGAGAAAATTATTAAAGTTTGATTGATTTCAGGATTTTTGTTTTATCGTAATACGATATGACAGTACTACAAACACAAAATCTTACCAAAATGACTAAGGAAAAACCCAGAATGATCGCACAGAATTTGATTCGAAAGATGCACATTTAACTGTGAAGCTATGAATTATGCATTAGTTTTACGAGGCAGACTTGCGTTTTATTTACTTTCACTATTATATAGAAATGTTGTTGAATTATTTTGTTTCCATGTCTATTACATTCGATGAGTGGCCATAATATAAGGCATTGCTTTATCTAGGTACAGTTCCCAAATAGATTAAGGCGTTCATATCAAACCCCCTGTGCATTACCGAAGATTGTTAGCATCAAACCAAGGAGGTTTTATTTCAACATGCGAGGAAATTAAATGCTACAGAAAGAAAGTGGTTCTACTCAGGTGCCTTTACACCTGAATTCACCTGAGGTTTTTGTTTCACATAAAAGATGCACAAAAAATATATAAATGCATACTACAATAAAATTATATGTTTTTAATAGTATGATGCCTGGCATTGTGTCCTCTACGAGAAAAGACCCATCAGGCAATATATAGCAAACAAACTTGTCTCATAAATGTAGTCGTTATAAGTGTGTGGTAGTGGCGACATTAATTCAGCTTTCAGGACAATACGATATGACATATTTTCCCCGGGGAAATGACGAAATGATAAAAGAACAAGAAGGGAAAAGTCTTTCAAGATGTGTCAGTTATTACTTCCGATAAGAGAAGTGTATAACAAGAAAATCAACACTTGCAATTAAGTAAGATACATTAAATTAAGAATGCGTGCTATTTGTCTAATTGTTCGGAATAAAAAATAAAACCATATTTTTCAATCAATATTGCTTTAAAACATTAAGGAAATCGTTTCAAGACAACCTTTTGTTTCTGACTTAAATTACTAAGTTGGCCTAGTCCTTTATCGGCAAAGACGTATACGAAGGAAAGCGCTGTCCATTTATCCACACTTAAATCTTGCAATTCTTTTTGTACATTTTTAAATTTTAAATATTAACACGTGATCATATAAAGAATTAAGTTAACTGGTTGTTTTTTCTCTGTGCGCTATCTAATGAAACATTTTAAATTTGAAAGTTACAAAAAATGTTTTTTATTGTTTGTTGTATGATCCACTACTAACTCCCAAACGCAAAATTTGCAAATATTACATTTACTTGCTTTTACCTTTTCAATATTTGCTTATTGATTAAAAGAGTGAACATAAGCAATAAGTACGGTAATCATAATATTGATCCCTACTCAGAGGGGCAAGAAAACACGTAATGTAAATTGACGAATATTGGAAACATGTTATCTCCGAATCTTTCACGTGACATTAAAATGAAATTGGATTTAAAACGTAAAAGATGTTGATTGATGTTGAAATAGCTTTACACAGGAACCTCACACTTACTGATAAAATATTGACATAAAAGAAAGGAATATATACCGAAGCGAAAGTATCAGTGTCATCTTTGTCAATAAAATTAAATGAAAATTGTTTAAAATAATGATATATGTCTTAATAATAACAGGCGTGTATTTTGCTAACACGCCAAACAATTTGATTAAAGGATACAGGTTTCATGACTTTTAACAAGTAATTGGTGAATGGATTAGAAAACAGATTCAACAAACAACGCAAAAAATACAACATACTTGATATCGGGAAACTGCAATAAAATCGATTATCTGCCTTAATTTGACTAACGTTACATGATGCAGAAGTTTTTTTTAATACATCAAACTTATTTTCATGAAAAGTGTAGTTTCTTTTCAATCTAATAGTACATTCGGATGGTACATTCCTAAAAGTCTTTTTAAGTTCCGAATTTATTTTTTAATCAAATGTATCCTCTTTCGTCTTTGTAAAGATTTCAGTTTACGATTTTGGTCACTAATATTTATTACTGTAAGGCACGTTTCTCGTTTCGAATATTGCTAAAAAGACCAAACGCACACTGAAACGCCAATTCAAAAACATGGTCACTTATATATCAAAATCAATGGTATATTTATTAATGACAATTTATTAATAACCCTTGAATAAACATATCAGTTATAAATGAAGAAAAATGGCATTCACTCGTTACAAAGGTGTCAAAGCTATCAAATGGATAATAGGATTTATTAATTTACTGAATCTGGTTACAACGAATGCTGACGCCCCAACTCCTGAAAAAGTGTATCCGGACTTTGGCATGTAAGTATACACTTATTGTTGTAGTATTTCTGTAGAAATTTTAAATGTTTGTCTCTTAGAAATTGCTTCTTCATACCTATTCTTAAATCCTTATTTATTTATTGACAGAAATAAAATTACTATAAATACTATGCCTTTTCCTTAATAATCCTGATATATGCAATGTTCACTACTTTATTAACAAATATGTATTTATTAGAATATAGATGTAAAATGTTCCTTTATCTTTCCCAAATATTTGATGTAAATCCCATTTATACTGACAATACATACAGTGAAGAGAAAAATTATACAATAAAATAATATTTTTTGATTAATTGTTTGTGTCAATCGCCACGTTAAATGTTAAATTTATATTTTAAATGGAAAGTATATTTATTTATTATATATACGATGCTCGGGCACCTCGTTTATAAACACATTATAAAAATAATCATAAACTATTCATGGACCGTTGCAAACAGTAAAATCTGTCCGTGCATTTCCTTTAACTTATATATTTTATCATTTCGACTCTTTAACATATCGTACAAAATAAACATAAATTTTGTCATCTTAATGTAATAAATTGCTGTGTTCTTACCATAAATTATATAACATAGTTTAAGGGAACAACATGTTGTAAGAAAGAAATATACCAGCCAAGAAGTAAAAAAGCCAAGAGGTAATAGAAACGGGAGACACACATTAACACACATTGTATGAATGGTGAGACTGAAATTATCAACGGGACAAAGTAACTCATCACCTGTTCGCTGACATAGGGTGCAACCTACAAGTCATATGCAGATAAAATTGTTTCCCTGATTTTTTTTTTAATTTATTTTCTTTTTTAAGAAATGTTGTGAATCTGCATGATCATGTTCTTAACATAATCCGTCTATGCATATGACAAATGCAGAAACTATTTTTACATAATCATAATTCACTTTAAAATAATGTTCGAATATATGGTTGCTTGTCTATGGTAACATTATTGAATTGTTTGTTTGGTACAAACTTAGTTTTTCTGTATTAAAAGACAAATGCAATGTTTCTGGCATACAAGCATTTTCCCTCATTTCTTAAAAGAAAATTAAAGCACGGAATGGACGCAACTGAAAGAAACTTTTGAACAGCTGTTAGCAATTTTACAATTAAAGATAATTTTCAGTGTTTTCACGGTGTTTAAAAAGCGTGTATTAATATAAAAAATGTATGCTCATAAAAAGAAAGTGATTCGTTAAAGGTATGATCCAAATTCCAATCAGTGCAAAATATGTACAACTGAACAAACTCAATGTTGTCACTACAAAAACTAATTTGTACATTAGTCTAGCAAATTCAAAGCAATCAATTGAATTTACATTACTTAAATGTAAGTAAGAAACTGCCAATTTGTAGTATTTTAGTTGCCAATTTCCTGCCTAATGTGTCCAATTGCATTGTTTAATTTGACTGTATACACATCAAGATATACCGTCACATCTGAACAAACAATTAAACCCTATAGGATATTTTAAAATTAAATTAAAACAATATTTAAATATGTCTAATCCAACGCCGTAATGATTTGCATTTAATTTTGAAACGTTTAAAAAGTTTTAATTTTATCAGAGTAATCATCCTTTTAATGAAAATGAAATGCATATCTCGCCGAGTTTTTGAAATACATGTCATCTTGGCATCTGATATCACTTTTATGTAACGACATTTCACAATGATAATATTTACTTTTTGAGATTAACGCGAGACATATTCCGGCCTAATAATAGTTATGTTTATGCCAATTATTTTCTTTTTTAAACTTTCCTTTATCATTCCGTACATGTCCATAGGAAAGTTGTCCCCATAAGTCATTGGCAACAGCGTATAAGTATTAAATACTCAGTCGATGCTGACTGATATTTAATTGCCGAGTGAACATATAACAAATTAACAATCTATCTCATTATTTGATAGCAATGAACAAATAAGACTACTGTGACCCAAGCTTTAACGTCTTTAATACCTTTTGTGACGAAATGTCAATATTTTTATTTTGAAAATATCACTGCCTTGTATAGGATATTTTGTTTTTTCAAACCGCTTACTTATACGAGGCATTCACAAATTGGTCTGAGAAAATTAATAAAGTTTGATTGATTTAAGGATTTTTGTGTTATCGTAAAACGATATTACAGTACAACAAACACAAACATCTTACCGAAATGACTAAGGGAATGATCGCACACTATTTGATTCGAAAGATGTACATTTAAGGTAGATCATGGGTAATGGGCACTATAAGGAACTGTAAAATTGACAACATAGGAAAGTTATATACCTTAAAGGTCACCTGTATGCAAAATTTGAATGAAATTTACCGTGTGGTTTATGAGTTATGGATATATTTCTGAACTAAAACTTTGCGATCAGAAGGACTATTTTTAGAAATGAGGGAACCTTTAATTAATCTACAATATCATCATTATGAAAAATGTTTTCCTATTGCTCTTTGTTAAGAAACAAACAATAACATTCAGGTAACAAATTACACAAGCAAAATGATTGTTTCTAAACAAACAGTTGTTCATATGTATAAAAATGTTACCCTACCCCATCCACTTTAAACACTTATTTGACTATATTAAAAGCCTTATTCAAAATATTCCTAAAATTTACCACAATGAGGGACTCTTTTCAAAGTTTGCCTAAATTTTCTTAAAAGTATATTGGTTGATCATGCGAAATATAAAATACCTTTGCGATAGATTTTTTATTTAATTAAACTTTGAAAATATCTGGTATCATATTTGCTATTAAAGTTGGCATTATTTAGCAAATAAATACCTACAATAATTATACAGTTAAAATCAAACACTTTTTTCTTCCATAAGGAATCTGGGAGATACATAAATAATGTGAAAAAGAAAAAAAAAGAAAGAAAAAAAGTTGCCCCTTCTGGGGTTTGAACCCACGCCCCTCAATTTCAATGTAGTTGATAAGTGATTTTAGCCTTTTTGAATACTCTTCAAAGTGGAGGTAATGTATTACCCATGGTCTACCTTAACTGTGAAGCTATGAATTATGCATTAGTTTTACGAGGCAGACTTGCGTTTATTGACTTTCACTATTATATAGAAATGGTGTTGAATTATTGTATTTCCATGTCTATTGCATTCGATGAGAGGCCATTGGATAAAACATTGCTAGAGCTAGATACAGATCCCAAGTAGATAAAGGAGTTCATATCGAACCCCCTGCTCATTACCGATGATTGTTCGCATCAAACCAGGGAGGTTTTATTTCAACATGCGAGGGAGTTAAATGCTACAGAAAGAAAGTGGTTCTACTCAGGTTCCTTATTGTAACGTAATTAATACACTGAATTTACCTGAGGTTTTTGTTTTCCATAAAAGATGCACAAAAATGTATAATTGCTTACTATAATATAATTATGTGTTTTTAATAGTAGGATGCCTGGCAATGTGTCCTCTACGAGAAAAGATCCATCAGGCAATATATAGCAAACAAACTAAACAGCATTTACTCACATACTTGTCTCATTAATGTAGTCGTTATAAGTGTGTGTTTGTGGCGACATTAATTCAGCTTTCAGGACAATACGATATGACATATTGTCCCCGGGGAAATGAAGAAATGATAAAAGAACAAGAAGGGAAAAGTCTTTAAAGATATGTCAGTTATTACTTCCGATAAGAGAGGTGTATGACAAGAAAATCAACACTTGTAATTAAGTAAGATACATTGAATTAAGAGTGCGTGCTATTTGTCTAATTGTTCGGAATAATAAATAAAACCTTATTTTTCAATAAATATTGCTATAAAACGTCAGGGAAATGGTTTCAAGACAAGCTCATGTTTCTGACTTAAATTATTTAGTTGGCCTAGTCCTTTATCGGCAAAGACGTATACAAAGGAAAGCGCTGTCCATTCATCCACACTTAGGTCTTGAAATTCTTTTTGTACAGTTTTAAATTTTAAATGTTAACACATGATGATATAAAGAATTAAGTTAACTGATTGTTTTTTCTCTGTGCGCTATCTAATGTAACATTTTAAATTTGAAAGTTACAAAAAATGTTATTTTATTGTTTGTTGTATGAACCACTACTAACTCCCAAACGAGAAATTTGCAAATATTACATTTACTAGCTTTTACCTTTTCAGTATTTGCTTATTGATTAAAACAGTGAACATAAGCAATAAGTACGGTAATCATAATATTGATCCCTACTCAGAGGGCAAGAAACACGTAATGTAAATTGACGAATATTGGATACATGTTATCTCCGAATCTTTCACGTGACATTAAATGAATTGGATTTAAAACGTAATGATGTTGATTGATGTTAAAATAGCTTACACAGGAATCTCACACTTACTGATAAAATATTGACATAAAAGAAAGGAATATATACCGAAAGTATCAGTGTCATCTTTGTCAATAAAATGAAATGAAAATAGTTTAAAATAATGATATACGTCTTAATAATAACAGGCGTGTATTTTGCTAACACGCCAAACAAGTTGATTAAATTACAGGTTTCATGACTTTTAACAAGTAATTGGTGAATGGATTAGAAATCAGATTCATAAAACAACGCAAATTATACAGTGCACTTGATATCGGGAAACTGCAATAAAATCGATTATCTGCCTTAATTTGACTAAAATGACAAGATGCAGAAGTTTTTTATTACATCGAACTTTTCTTTCTTAATTTTCATGAGAAGTGTAGTTTATTTTCGATCTAGTAGACAAGTACATTCGGATAGTACATTCCAAAGAGTTTTTTAAGTTCCGAATTATTTAATCAAATTATCATTTTTCTTCTTTTTAAGGATTCAAATTTACGCTTTTGGTCACCAACATTTATTAGGCAATGACAAGTTTCTCGTTTTGAATATTGCTACAAAGACAAACGCACACTGAAACGCCAATTAAAACATTGACACTCGTAAACCGATATCAATAGTATATGTATCAGTGACGAAAAATGACCCTTGAATAAACATATCAGTGATAAATGAAGAAACAATGGCACTTCATTGTAACAAAGATGCAAAATTTATCAAACTGATTATAGCATTTATTAATTTACTGAATCTGGTAACAATAAGTGTTGAAGCCCCAACTCCTGAAAGAGTATTTCCCGACTTTGGCATGTAAGTATTTTGTAGTGTTTGTAGTATTTTTGTAGAAATGTTATTGTCTCTTAGAAATTGCTTCTTCATACCTATACTTTAAGGTATTACCACCCTAATGGGCACTATAAGGAACTAACAAATTGACATCATAGGTCAGATATATACCTTAAAGTACACTTGTATGCAAAATTTAAACAAAGTTTACCGTACGGAAATCAAGTTATGGCCACTTTTCTAAACTCAAGCTAGGATGTTATGAGGGCCCGTTTTTAGAAATGAGGAACCTTTAAATAATCTGCAATAACATTCTAATGAAAAATCTTTTCCCATTAATTTTTGGTAAGAAACAAATTGTACCATTCAGCTAACAATCCACATAAGCAAAATTTTGGTTTCTACTTAAAATTTATGAAAACTACCCCACCCATTTTTACCACGTGTCTGACCATTTTCTTACTTAGGGAGCCTAATTAAAAAAATCATGAAAATTTACCCAAATGAGTGCCTGTTTTCAAAGTTACCCTAAATTTTTAAAGAAGTATATTGGTTGATCTTGTAAAATATGAAATACTTTTACCGTCTAGTTTTGATTATATTACACTTTGAAAATATCAGGTACCATATTTATTACTAAATTTAGCATAATTTAGCCAATAAATACCTATATAAATTAAAAAATCAAAATTAAACACTTGTTTCTTTCCAAATGGGACATGAGAGATACATAAATAATGTTAAAAGAAAAAAAGAAAGAAAAAAAAGTTGACCCTTCTGGGGATTGAACCCAAGGCCCTCATTTTCAATGTAATTAACAGTAGTTCTAGCCTATTTGAATACTCTTCAAAGCGGAGGTAATGCATTAGGATGGTAATACTTTAATCGTTATTATTGACATATCATGTAAATTATTACCCTATATCTATGCCAATCCTTATATGTGAACTAGTTAACATCTTTCATATTCATTCTCTTTAATATGTATTCATTAAAATTTAAGATTGTTAGTTGTAAAGTAAGTTGTTTCTCTATCTATTCTATGTCTGATGCCATTCCTATTTGTATTGATAATACAAACAAGAAACTGAAATATTATACAATAAATATTTGTGATATTATTTTAGTAGAACAATTCAATTTATGTTAATTTTATTTTACTTTTCAGTGCTTTATAATCCTTTTGACGGTTTAAAATAATTTAACAATTTGACACAAATGTGGTCTTTGTAATGCAGTAAATCAACGTAGCATTGTAAGAAAAAGTTTTATTGGTGTGTTCTTGTCATATCTCATATAACATGGTTTATATGAACCACATGTTGTTAAGTGAGAAATATGTCAGCTAGAAGTAATAGAAACAAGACAAAAACGAGACATATTTTGTAAGGAAATGGTTGATACAACATTGGCCTGTAAATAGACTAAAACTATCGAGGGAATAATAATGTAAATCATTATCACTGACATAGTCTGCAACTAACAAGTCACATACAATTGAATTTGTTTTGCTCTAACAGTACATTTATTGATTTTCCTTTTTTAAAGATGTTTTTGATCCGCATCTGATTGCGATTGTTTATGTTTATGGGTTTGTACACTTAAGATGATTGTGTGTTCGTCCATGCATTTGACACATACAGAAAATATTTTATACATATCTAATTGTAAAATTGTATTCCAATCTAAAATGCTGACGAACAATTAAAGGGCATTATAACAGTTATCGAACTATACAGTTAAGCAATGATAATACTGTGTTTGGCATGTTGCTGTGCTTGGTACACGCCCCTTTATTTCTTTCTAAATAACAAAATTAGATGCGTCGGACATATGTGTCACTCCTCTTATGTCTTAGATCATTACATATAAAGAAACGATTGGACTCCGCTAACAGAAAGTTTAGAAAAACCGTAACAAGAACATTTTCAGAGAGAAAGATAGTTTACATTATGTTTAAAGGGTTTTGAAAAGTACATGTTCCTTTTTGCCAAAACATGGTTTGTCAAAGGTAAGATCTTAAATCAAAACAGTGCAAAATATAAACAACTTAGCACACTAATTCTTGTTACTATAACAACTTATTTCGAAACTAATCTAGCAAATTCAAAGTGATACATAGAATTGACATAACGTAAATGTAAAATAAGAAACCTCCAATTGCTTGTGTTTTATTTGCAAATTCCCTATGATTAAGTTAAAAAAGGGTATAATATCAACACACGTTTAATTATCGCTGTAATGATTTGCAAATTAAGTTGATGCGTTTAAACATCTTTAATTGTATCACTGTCATCATCCTGGCGCATATTTTGCAATGTTTGTGAAAAAACCTGTCATAACTCGGCATGTAATATCACTTTCACGTTGTGACATGTGGTAATGCTAATGTTTACTTATTGCTACACATACTACAGCTTAAAAATAGTTTTGCTTATTTAGATTAATATGATAAATGCTAAAAGACATATTTTGTGAAATCATTAAGTAGAGTCAAATTGATTATAATATACTTGTCGAATACTTTTTACAACATCTTTGAATACGAATTGATTGTTCAGTAGGAGCAAGTTTTCTATAAGTAAAATGTCTATGTTTATCGTAACCCTTTGTGGGCGAAAACAAACGATTCTCATATTGTTTCACAAGGTGATAAAACACACATCAATTCAATTCAAATGTTTATTGCATAATCAGGCCACCAGCCCATACACATATTACATAATACATATAATAATATAACAGTCATGTGAGGCAATAACATGATTTATATATTGTCAAGAAAATAGAACAATTATACACACAATTATTTCAGAAATATTTTATGTTTGTAAGTCAATATAATAATATTCTAGTCTGAATTGAGAAAATGTATTCTTTCTTTTGTAGCAAAATAAAAATACATAGCAAGTTCTCTAATGACTTTTACATTTTGACAAGACATTAAATTATAAAACATTGGTTCATTTGGAATCTGATAATATACAGATGGTATAGAGGATATTTGTTTAGTTCAGTGTAAGATCGGAATATATTTCACCGAGTGAGCACCAAAATGTATATTTCACGAGTGGCGCAGCCACGAGTGAAATATGAACTTTTGGTGTTCACAAGGTGAAATATAGTTCGATCTTACACTAAACTAAACAAATTTTCTTTTTATTACATGCAAAGAAACGTTTTAAAAAGACATTAAACCTAATACTGAATGAAAAGCGCGCCAAATGATAATACAATGTGACGTCATTTACGACGTCACGTCATTAAGTTGGTACCCAGTACTGTGCACGCTGGTATTTCACTAAAACAACGTAAGGGGCTTAAATTCAAAACAGTGAAATTATCAAAGTGGTAATTTCACTGTTTCAAACAGTGAAATTACCAGTTTTAAACCACTGATATATTTCTATAAACAACCGAAAAGCATGTAATAAATGTATTTAATCCTTAAGTCATTGTAAAGAGGACACACTAATACAAAATGGTACCAGTTCTAAATCCAGCTTGACATTCACAGATTTTTCCATAAGCTTCAACATAAAAAGTTAATCGTCTGGTAATGATAGAGATATAAACTTTACTTAAAACATCTATTAAAGCAATCCCTCTGTAGTTTGATGGGTTATTTATATTGCCCTTCTTAAACATGTGAAGTTGTTCGATGATATTTATTCAATATTTATTCTAATATGATCAAGATTCTTGACATGACCAGACAAATAATAACGCAGATGTTATTGAATATGATGGTATACGAAAATACGCAATTTGTTACTGGTCATACCTCGGACATGGTTGATTCAGACATTACAAAGGAACGTAAATGAAGAAGGAACGTGCCCAGACATTACTAATGAACGAACTAATATGTATGTCATAGTTTTGTTTGTTTGAGCAAACAATTTCTCACCGACAGTTGTATAAATTATCCCAGCGACATTTTGCTAGCTAATTCCTTGATTCTTGTATCATGTATTGCCAAATACATTTTGTAGTTGTGCCTATAAAACGTTATACTTATGTGTATAATACAAAATTCTCCGACAGAATCACAAACTGCCCTTGGATATCAGTAAATAACATTTCGATATCATAATGATATAAGAAAGTGAAGTGGATGTGTAAAATATTTAAAACAAATATATAGAGGATATTTGTTTAGTTCAGTGTAAGATCGGAATATATTTCACCGAGTGAGCACCAAAAGGTATATTTCACGAGTGGCGTAGCCACGAGTGAAATATGAACTTTTGGTATTCACAAGGTGAAATATATTTCGATCTTACACTAAACTAAACAAATTTTCTTTTTATTATATGCAAAGAAACGTTTTTAAAAGACATTAAACCTAATACTGAATGAAAAGCGCGCCAAATAATAATACAACGTGACGTCATTTACGACGTCATGTCATTAAGTTGGTTCCCAGTACTGTGCACGCTGGTATTTCACTGAAACAACGTAAGGGGCTTAAATTCAAAACAGTGAAATTATCAAATTGATAATTTCACTGTTTAAAACAGTGAAATTACCAGTTTTAATTCACTGATATATTTCTATAAACCACCGAAAAGCATGTAATAAATTATACTATTTGCTCATATGCAACACTTAAAATTGTGCTACTGGAAATATGGTAACATTCAAAACAAATGAAAAAACTGCAAATCTGCTTTATGTTTTGCAAATATATCGTAACTAGATGTAGGACCATGTACTATGTGTACATATAAAATTGATATGATTGTGGAAAATTCCTGTCTTCCTTATTAATTAGACATGAGTTCTTAACTGTTTAATAATAATTTGTTTCAAACGATTATTTTGGCCATCGTTGAGCTTTAACAGAATACCAAGTATAGGAAATGTGTAAATCTTAAAGATGCCATGCATTTGCTTTGTTGAATGTTTCATATTTCTAAGCAAGTTTTACTCATTTACCATAATAAGTATAAGGCATTAGGGAATGTGTATTTCAGACGGACATTCCTAAGCTTTAAGGCGATTACTTGTTTTTTCCTAACTTAATACTGCACGAGACTGTGTGTCATTTATTTATGTCAATGCGTACATGCATTATCACATGTGAATAGATGGTGTTTTGAATAAAATAATTTGTTTCAAACCTATTATCATTCAGATGTGAGCTTTAAAACATTTTTGTACTAGCAGTGCCTCTGTCGTAATTGATATTTTAAATTTTCAAATACCTCAACATGAAAAAAACGCTGCTATTTTAATACATAAAGTTGTGCAAATATCTCTTTTCTTGGAAAAACTAAAACATATTACATAAAAATGTAATATGATATTGCTAGATGTAATATTTTTAGGATAATGAACCTTTCGTAACAAATAAATGCTTCCAAGGGAATAATTGTTTTTCTGTTCAGACACTGTAAGCCATTAAAGAATAATTGGGGTTTTGTTTTTTTACCTTATCTTACTAAAACACGCAGCGGCAAGCTTTATGTAAATAAAAAGAAATATTGATATTGACATAATATTGAATTTCTTTTCTGCAGTTTTCACTTATCATAATTTTGTTTTCAACTTTGATAGTTTTGTACATTAAATACACATTTGTCATATGCAGGTGTGTACACATAAAAACTTTTTATCTATTACTAAATCTTCGTGCCTTTAAACTGACCTCTGCAAAAACCTGTTAATTTTCAGTTGATAATACTAGTTTTCTATATTGGCAAAAAATACAAATGTTTCTGACATACAACGGGCCCAATTTACAAATTATGTTAATATGAAAAAGGCGATATGTCAGTTGAGTGCCTGTTTTGATCTTTTTTTTTAAATTCAGTTTATATTACAACAAGCTTAAAGTTGCAAGTGTTTTTCTAAACGAATACTATAACTATGTTGCATTGAAAACAATATGTACATGAAAACCAATTCCTTAAAAAAATAAAAACAAAAAAAAAAAGAACAAAAAAAAAAAAAAAAAAAAAAAAAAACAAGAAAAAAAAAAAAAAAAAAAAAAAAAAAAAACAAGAAAAAAAACATTTTGCACAAAATGGTCTCAATGTGTTTCAAATATTGGAAATTATCATCAAAATATCATTTTAAAGGGGTAAAATATCAAAGAAAAGATTAAGGAAAAATTAACAAGAAAGAGTGGCACCCAATGAACGCATCCCCAAACTCAGCATCACAGGACAAACGTCAAGGAGCCCAGCAGGACACCAACAAAAAACAGGACAGAGCATAACGTTAAGCGCGGATAGTGTATTTTTTTCAATAATAATACATACATAAGTTTACAACAATTCGGAAAAAGCGCATGTGGATTTAACACTAATCACTTGCGTGGTAATTCATTCCTTTCTTTACATATCATCACGGGAGAGTTTAAAATGATTAGAAAGAATAATTAAAGTTTGATTGATTTCAGGTGCTTTTTATCATATAATGATATTATAGTACTACAAACACACTTACCAAAAAATCATTTATTTAAAGAAATAACCAGAATGCTCGCAAATCAATTGCTTTGAAAGATACAGATTTAACTGTGAAAGTAGAATTATAGCAAGCTTTGAATTATACATAAGTTTTACGAGGCAGACTTGCATTGTATTGACTTTGACTATTGTATAGAAATAGTGTTGAACTCTTGAAATTTTAGTACATCATTTTTGGATCTTCATATTACTATCAACAACAATTCTATTCACACGAAAATCTATGATAAAAGAGGTGACTTCGATTTTTGTATAGTTAATTATCCACATTTAGATGGAGACGTACCCCATGCAACATCTTACGGGGTTTATGTTTCTCAGTAATTTAGATTCGCTAGAGCTTGTAGCAACGTAAAGGATTTCAACGAGCGGAATAATTTTATTACCAGCAAGCTTCTAAAACAGGGCTACCGCTATCATAAATTACGGAAATATTTTACTAATTTTTACAATCGTAACTTTGATTTAATTTCTAAATTCAATAGTGATTTAAAAACTCTTCTGCGACAAGGGATTAGCCAGCCTGGTTTTTGTGGCGATGTGATTTACAAACTTCGTGAGATTTTGGGTCATGGTAATTTTTCTGCTGTTTTTACTAAAATCATTAAACGTTTTATTAAAAGAGGTTATGACCCTACTATTTTAAGACATACTGCATGTTTAGTGTTCAACCCTTTTACAGTTGGACACTACGCTTTCCTCTTTTGATTGCATCTGACGGACCAAGTGGGAGACTCTATGATGGATAGTTCGTAAAGCCCTTTGGAACTGAATTGTCTTAATGTTCGTCTTCTGCCTTGCTTCGTCGGGGCCTTGTAGGTGATTTTCTTGTTGCTCTGTCTTCCTTTAGGATATTGAGTACTTTTGTTATGGTCATTGGGTTTACTTTTATATGTTTCTACATGATCATTTTAGTGTTTTACTTATTTAACCTTTTGTAACCATGACAACTGTTAGTATTTCACTTGGCGGGGATTCATTTTATTTACACTGTCTCGTTTATAGGAACATGGTGGGGCTAAGAGCGAGGTCTGGTGCACCATTAACCGGTTTAAACACCCCAGAAGTCATTATTATGCTGCTGACCGTTCCAAGGCGGCGCCTCACTGTGTTCCTCAGATGTATGTCTATGTTGTTTCATACTGTTTTGGTGACACTTTTGCGTGTGTCCCTTGTTGTTTTCTCGTCTATGGTAAGTATCTTCCCCATTGCCTCTAGTTTTTATTTCTTTGATAACCCCCCTTTCCCCCGGTCTCCTGTCCCCTTCCCCTTTGTGGGCCTATTATTATTTTCTTTGCGTTCATTGAACGCCGCCTTTCCTTGTTGATCTTGTTTCTCATATTTTGAATTAGCTTGTGTCTATGTATATTGCATTCGGCGAGTGTCTATTAGATAAAATAATGCTAGAGCTAGGTACATTTGGCGTTCACATCAAACCACCTGTTCATTTTTGCCGATTGCTCGCATCTAACAAGATTACAAGACCACAAGATATTAATTATATCATGCGAGGAGAATGTCTCATAGTGGTTCTACTCAGGTGACCATACTTTTTACTACATGTATGCAATAAAATGAGTTCATCTAAAGGTTTCATTCAACCACACAAGCTTGACCAAAAATGAAAAAAACATACAAAAACTACAAAGAATCATAAATTCACCTTATCACCTTACCATTGACAGTGCGACTGATAATAAATCATACATCCGCTTAATATACCCAACCAAAATTATAACATAATTAAGAATCTAAACCACATTCGTACTTTGACTGTGCATTTGAATAGTTAGATGCCTGATAGTCTCCTATCCAAGAATAATTCATCAGGCAACACATAGCAAACACACAATACAATTATATATAATACCTAAAATAAGTGTATCATAAATGTACTTATTGTGATCGTGTGTTCTTTACGACATAAACTCAGCTTTCAGGACGATACGATATGACATGTATCCCCCGCGGGAAATGAGGCTATGATGAAAAGCAAGTACGGGGAAAGTGTTAAAGGATGTGTCCGTTATTGCTTCCGATAAGGAATGTGTATGATAAGGATATCAACACTTGTAATTAAACAAATAATTTGCATTAAGAGTTCACTTAGTTACAAATAATTAATGTAAACTTCGTCACAAATAAGAAATTGGATAGCTTGCTATGAAACGTTAGGGAAATGGTTGAAAGACACGATATTGCTTGTGATCTGTATAATATTGTTTTAAAAGTATGATAAACAATAATCCTAAAATATATAAACATGTCTAGTTGGTGTTAAGACATAGACAGAGGAAAGGAATGACCTTAATTTACACTAACTATTGTTTTTGTTTTAATTCTAAATGTTAACAAAAATGATAAAAACAAAGTTAATTGCTTGTTATTCTCTATGAATGATCTAATGTAGCACATGATGTTTGAACGTTCACTTAATGTCATTTATTGTATGTTGTAGAAACCATCACTTATTCCCAAACGAGTAATTTGCAAATATTACATTTAGTGGCTTTCTTTTATTTTTAATTAGTATTTGCTTATTGATTAAAACAGTGAACATAAACAATTAGAACGGTAATCATAATATTGCTCACTACTCAGATGGCAAGAAACACGGATAATAAATTGACAAATATTGGATACATGTTATCTGTGAAACTGTCGGATATTAAGTGAATTGGATTTAAAGCGAAATGATGTTAATAGATGTTAAAAATGACATGTACAGAAACCTTAAACTCATTATTAGACCTTTCTATCTGAAACGGACTTCGTAAACGGACTTCGTAATACGGAATAATTTGGGGATTTTCTCAAAACATAAATGCGAGGAAAATAAAATAATTCAGTACACGGAAACTTTATTACAGCGGTTATTGTCCATGTATATGCTTTTTTTAATATTTCTATCAACATATTAAAGAAGAAGAGAATAAAATCATAATTTATATAAAGATAACAAAAAAGAATACAAGTTTCCTAATTCATGTATTCTTTGATGTAGTGCTAATTTTTCAACCAATGACCAACATGCAATTTAGTTTTGAATGTTGTGAAAGCAAGACTAAAGGTAACTGTCATTACTGCTGTTCCTGCTGACGCGGAGTTCAAAGAGTAGTTTTGGATTTTTTTTGGGGGGGGGGGGGGGGGGGGTCTCTTGTTTAGAGCCTGATTTTATCTTATTTGATTTACAAGGGATTGCGTATTCCTCCTGCGATGAGCCGGTCGATTACGTTGACCTGCTGCAACATTTGAAACATCCGGCACTCGTCGTGTGTATATTTGTATAAATATCACTATTCCTAAAGTATTTATAAAATGTAGTAACGCTTCAGTGTGAAATTGCACGAAATTATCGAGCGTTAGAATTATACAATAATAGTACATATGTTATACCGACTTACATTGAACCCTTAGGTCCTCAAAAGTTGCCGATTTTCTTACAGTTATACCTTTGAGTGGGAAAACCTGTCTATTACTATTATACGTGTGTCGTCAATTTTTTTCTTATGTTTAACTACAACTGTGTTACTTTTCGCTGCAACACTATACTGTTTGTATTGTATTTAGATTTTTAGAATGAACGCTGGTTTAGTTCAATCCCCGCCAGATGCGTCAGACCGTACATGGTTATGTTTAATTGCCGTAATGATGCCATCTCTAGACTCTGTACTAAATACTCGCAACCGTTTATTTTCAAATGATTCGAATATATATTCCGAAAGAAACATTGCGAATTACATCACTTGACCAACCATAATTCAGTGGCTTAGTAAACGTGGCGGCTGGGAAAAACTTTATTCTGCAGTTGGTGAAAAAGATGGAACATGACACAAATAAGTGCGACCAAGCCTTAAAAACAATTCTATTCTGGATACTGTCCTTTCCACACTATCAACACACATTCAGATTGCGACGTTTGTATTATTCTAACGCTCGAGTTATCGCGCAATTCCCACTGAAACGTTACTACATATTATACAAATGAACTTGGGGTCATCAGTGACAGTAGTGATGTCCTGCTTTTACACCATGTACCAATACTTACTAGTATATCTTGAAAAAATCGCTTATTTGTCATTGGTTGAAAAATTGACACTTCAATATAGTATAATTATGAATGAAGCAACTTGTATTGCTTTTTTGTTGTTTTTTTTTTTGTTTTTTTTTGTTTTTTTTTGTTCGCTTGTTGTTTGTTTTTATTTGGTCTTTATATAAATTATGTTTATACATGTATTGTCTCCATCTTTAATGTGTTGATGGTTTATAGAAATACTATAACTAGCATATGTATGTAAGAAAACCCGCTGTATTACAGTTTTAGCATATTGATATTTTTATCATTTATGTTTTGAGAAAATCCCCAAATTTATTCCGTATTACGAAGTCCGTTTACGAAATCCGTTTAAGATAGAAAGGTCTATTAAGCTATTAACAAATGAATATGTGTCGAGGAGATCAGCGTCTGATTTTTCAATAATATGTGCTGTAGTTAGAAATAATAATTAATGAGTTTTAAACATAATAATTCTTTGAGAAGAAACAATAATATTTCACTTTTCATAACACAGAAGTAATTGGTGAATTAATCCTAATAAAATTGTTTCATCAAAGCAACGAAAATAATACAGCGTCTTTAATATCGGGAAAGTACATCACAATCGATTATCTGCCTTAACTGACGAAATACAAATTAATCATTAAGTAACATGATGTACATTTTAGAGCATCGGTTCATTTTCTTTCTATAGAAATGTAAAGAGATATTTACTCAAATGGTAGATTCAACTGGTCCCGTCCATTGTTTTCAAATGCTGATGTAAAGGTTTTTTTCCAAAGTAACTTAATCATCATTGTCGTTTTAAAGATGCAAGTTTGCGATTATGGTCACTGATATAAATAAGTGCATAACACTTCTCTTGTTTTACCATCCATTTCTTTTGCAGGCGCTCGCTGGCTGGATCGTCAATTAAATAGAGTCGTATACCAAAACCTGAAGTATATGTTATTAATGACAAAGATACCATTAAATTAAAGTTGCCAGTGACATATGAATGAATAATGAGATTTAATTGTTACAAAAGTGGCGAATTTATCAGAAAGATAATAACATTGCTTTATTTAGCAACAATAAGTGTTGGAGTACCAACTCCTGAAAAAGTTTATCCGGACTTTGGCATGTAAGTATTTAATTATTTTTTGTAATATTCTTTAAGAACTTTTAATTGTCTCGTATAAAGTGTTCCCTCATACCCTATAACGATTGGTATACGACACGCTGTACATCAAACTGCTCTATATCCTTGTCATTGCAATAGTATGCACTATAACTTACTGTCCTTTACCTAATTGAGTCCTTATATCTTAAATGTGTAATATCTTCAACTCAATTTGTTTATTTTCCACAACAAAAATGTATTTAATTAAAATAAAATATAGTCAGTGGCAAACAATTTCATTATCTGCCTTCCCATTATATCAAAATGTTACTCTCGTTTATGTTGATAATACCTACTACGTACTATGAAGTGAAAGATTATAGTTACAATGAAATACCATAGTTTTGTAAAATAATTTTTGTATTGATCGTCATGTACGTTCTAGTTGAAGCTTGAAAGAATTAGTACATTATATCTACGATGCTCGAGGAACTTTTTTCTTAAATAATTTTAAATAATTATAAATAGTAGTCTTCATCAGTTGTAGCAAACATGAAAAATTTATGTCCGTATTTAATGTTTTTCTTGTATCCCTAAGACGATTTAAAATCATTTTAAAAATGTATGAAGATTTATAAATCGTAATGCAATAATTTATTAAACACTTGTGTAGCATTGTGAGAAAACCGGTTTTATTATTGTTTTCTGGTCATATACGATCGTATAAGAAGAAAAATTGTTAATTGAGTTATCTGTCATCTAGATTTTATAGATCTGAAGCAAGAAAGGTACATGGCAAATAGTGTAAGAAAATGGTTGTTACAACATTGCCGTTTAAATGCACCGAAACTATCAAGGGAAAAATGCACATCTTTATTACTTACAAAAACTGCAATTTACAAATTAAATGCATACAAAAAACTTTGTTTCACGTTAATTTATTTATTTTCCTTTATTTTTAGAAAATGTTTTTTTCTTATTGGCATATTTGATGAATTCGATTGATCAAGTTAATGGGATGGTACACTTTAACATTCTTGTTAGTTCGTCTAGTACGCATATGAGAAATATATGACTTGCCTATCACAGTCAAATTGTAACGGTTATAAAATATATTAAGACATAGAGTAAAGCAATATGAAGAATATATAAAGCTTTGTCGTGGCATTCAAGTTATAATTATTACTTTTCCATGAAATATATAGGAAAAAGGATTGGCATTCTTTCGTTGAAATTGCTGACTTTATAATTTATCAAAATATTGGATATTGGTATGTTTAGTTGTCTTCTCTTTGGAATAATATTTTATATTTTAAACTTTCTTTTTTTTAAATTTGGACACACGAGACATATTTGTTGATCATTGTGTTTTTTGTTTTTTGAAAAGTATATATATATACATATTAAGTTGAATATCAGATATACTACAATTTTAAGAAAAACAATAATTTTATTAAAACAGATACAAACCTAGGTAAACTTTAGTTGTTTGCGATTGAATAATTGCGATGCCAAAGGTTCATAGCAATGTAAGTGTTTGATATACATGGGATAACAAGTCAGTGTAACTTGTTAACTGTACGTTGATAAATGTCGATATGTCGTCCATCCCTGTTTTAATAGTGGTGATAATTCATGTTTGTGAGATTAAAAAAATAGAAGTATATTATCATGAAGTATCAAACACTTCATACTTGTTCCGGTGTAAACTTAAGATCACTTAAAAAATAATTGAAATAATAATAATAATAATAATAATAATAATAATAATAATAATAATAGTAATTAAGAAATAAAAAATACACACGTGTAAATAAATGGCTCTTAGCTGTTAGGCTAAATTCTTGATGGAAGTATGGTGTCCATCCAACTTTTAGGATTCTAGGAATCATCAAGTTTCTACCATGATCAGGATTTTCCTCTTGGGTTCTTTTCCTGAATAAGGCGAAATTTAATGAATAGTTTTATGAGAATACAAGGATCATTTTATGGTATCGGTGTCTGCCTTTGTCTGAAAGCATTCATTTCAAACACACATTGAGTCCACCTGTGAATATTTGTTCATACAAATTTGATAGTTTATTGATATAAAAAATTAGCAATGTCAGAGATTGATATTGCAAAAATAAATTAAATTCATTGCTGAACATTGTATTAAATTAATAAAGTCTTAATATAGACGCACACTATTTATTGTGTCATGTCAAGTCTTCTTTTCCCATTTGTTACTGTGTTTGACAAAACAGTCTTTAATTAATTGATTACTCCTTAAGATATTGCATTAACACTTTTTGCATGTAGGTCTGAGGATAGAAACGATTTCCTAATTCCTTTATTATTCTATACTTCGTGTTGTGCTAGTGGACGTGGACGGTAGCTTGTACTTTCCGATACAGTCCATGAACAGGCTTAATCAAACTTAGCTTGCAATATTTATTTATTTTTGACGTATTTGGCGTTTTAAGGGAGTTTGATTTTCAAATTTTATCAATTGCAATGTATTTGTATTATGAATATTATTTTAATTAAAAACGATACATAAAATTAAAACGAGAAAAAAATGTTGTTACAACTATTACAAAGTAATGCAATGTTATCAGTCTGATACCCTGCTCTCCCTTTTATATATTAATCTATGTTTATACATGTACTTCATAATTTATAGTACGCGGTTTTATTTAATTGTTATTTTGACAAAAATACATTTTTTGTTCTGGTCAATTAAAGTTTCGTATTTCAAGCACTCTGTGTTTCTTTATCAAAATGATTAAACATTTGAAGAACCCCTTTTTTCTCTTTCAGTAAACGATCGAAAATGCCTTTGTGATAACATGCAGTATATATCTCTTGCATTCTTGTGGACTTTTCCTGTTGTAAAAGTAATGTTTATCAATCATTCAAATCTTATGGCATTGAAACCAATTGTCTACGATCAAACGGACAATAAATGTATATAAATGATGTTTTTGTAACTATATTTAAAAAAAACACAAAAAAGAAACATTGTTCAAGCTATATAATTTAAGTCGGAAATGCCAGTCAGCAAATAAATTGCTTTAAAAAGGGTTTAGATTATATTGTGACTGTGATGTAACAAACGATGAATAAAACATCAGTTGCATGAGATACACTTGGGTGGTATCTACTTTAACCTTATTATACGGTGCTGACTTTCCTTTCATCGATGTCTGTTACATTTGATGTGTAAATGACAGGATCAGTCTGCTGCAAGTCGTTTTATCACAGATTCCTAGTTGAAAAATCCATGCCAAAGTGTTATTGTTGCTTTACATGTAAACTTCCGGTATTATCATATTATTTTAATAGTTGGTATTAGTTTATGATAGTCGGTCACTTATTCATGCAGAGCATGCAATTGAATGTTAAAATCGAACAATCTTTATACAACAAACAGAGAGATTAACAAATTGTTTTGACAACATATTATACCCGCGGTTTGGTTAGCTCTTTTTTATAAAGCATGGATCATGCACTGTTCTAATAATCATTTGCTATGCAAGCAAGGTATTCTATGATGCCTATCATTGATCAAAGGTGTCAAGGATTTTTTTGCCAGTTCTTTAGTGGGGTTTGGAGCAGTAAGTCTGGAAAAAGTTTTCCATTCACATTTAAGTGTGAATGATGCATCCCATTTATATTGCTAAATTATTCATAGTTTCAAACACGTTAAAATTTCCTGTGATTATCATGAATGCGTTCCAGAATAAAAAAGGAAATTCCAGATGTCCTTTTTCCGGGGGTC
>NW_026861786.1:0-48158 GCF_026571515.1 Ruditapes philippinarum | reverse complement strand
CCCACAGTCTTGCATATTTGGAATGGAGTTAGTCATGAATTAGTAGATGACCCGCTATTGGATTTTTGAGGTCACAAACCCCCCCCCCCAAGGTCAAAGGTCACAGTGACTTTGACTTCAAAAAAGTTTGTCTGCCCAATAACTTTAGATTCCTTTGACCCCCAGTTTCATATTTGGTATGGATGTTGATCATGATTAGTAGATGACCCCTTTTGATTTTGAGGTCACTGGATAAAGGTCAAGGTACTAGGGACTTTGACTTCAAAAAGTTTGTCCACCCATTAACTTAAGATTCCTTTGACCCACAGTCTTCATATTTGGCATGGATGTTGATCATGACTATAAGGTGACCCCTACTGATTTTTTGTGTCACTGGGTCAAAGTCAAGGTCACAGGGACCTTGACAAAAAAAGCTTTTCTTCTCAATTGCTAAAGAATGTCCTGTCCACAATGTATTGATTTTGACATTTTCACATTTGAAGCATGTAGAATACATAACTTAGCAATGCACTGGCTTAGTAACCTCAGATTTGGCAGGGAGGTTGTCCTTGAGCTCTAAATGGCCACTGTTGATTCTGACAAAGTGGTATGCGGGGGTATTCATGCCATGATAGTGGCTGTTCTAGTTTTATCAAAATTTGGAGAGAGAAAAAAAGAGATCCCCCAAAAAGCAATGAGAGTAAAGTTTAAAAGTGAAAATTGAAGACACAGTTTGATTTAGCCTGTTCTGTCTAGTCTAAGAGATAATGGAAAAGTGCAACATCCTCTCATACCCCAGCCTAGCACAGGCTAAAGCAGTTATCATTTTTCAACGCAGTTATCATTTTTCAACACTAAGTATTGCAATCAGTGATCTGTAATGACCAGAAAAATACCAACAACAATAATACTATGACCCTAAATTTGAACATAAAATATAGCATTTTTTTTTTCTGATTTTTACAAGAGAACTTGCTACTATCAATCAGTCTATGTTATACAATGAGTGGTTTATACAATAAGTGGTCAATTAGTAGTCTCTATACAGACATTTTTTATCATTACATAGGGAATTCTAGTTGTTTTTCTATGTTGTGTTACAGAAAGGTCACAAGCGTGGAATGTCTGTGAAGAAGACTAAAAGAAAAAGAGATTATACGAGTATGAAGGCAATAGGAGTGAAAAGTATAGATGAAACATTCAAGGTATAGTCCATATGTGACAAATATTCACTGTAAATTCAGTAATATTCGGGGGACATTAATTTTTCCTGGATTTCTTGAGTAGGCATATCCACGAAGTTTAAACAACAATGAAACATTTTCACATGAACCTTTGTTATTAACAAGTGCAAAATCGACGGATTTATGTGCACACAATATGGGTCAATTGAAAAAATCCAACGAAATTACATGCCACCAAATTTATGTGATTTTACAGTATTTTACTGAAGCCTTGTTACTCTAAAAAAAAAATTATTTATTTAAAAAAAATCAACTTTTATATATTGTTGACTGCCCTAAATCCTTCCCTGTCCTACAGCCAACATCCTTACTGTGTATGTCAAAAAGTCTCAACAAACTTTTATTATCAAAGTTAATTTAATGTATGTGCCAAATTTCTTCAAAATATAGATTGCTTGGATTATTAAAAAATATAGTGTAACAAACTAGCACTGTAATATGCTTAGGGTAACGCATCATGGCCACCTGTTAGTATATATAGAAGGGTTTTTCAAACAAGTTTCTAGCAATCTGTGTCTGCCATCTGATAGTGTGTTAATATAATTTAGTAATGTGGAACTTGTAAAAAGATAACAAGTAAAGATGTCTGGATGGAAATGAAGAGATTAGAGGTATTTCCTACATCTTCACGTTGCCACGGAGACACGGTGATTGACATGGTGTTGTATAGATGAGGTAGAAGATCTATCAGTTGTCAATCGGTTAATAGCTACAATAATTAGATCAATTTTAGTCTAGACTCATTTATCTAAAGAAGTTGGTGTAACGTTGGCAGATTGGGTTGATGTTAGACAAGTTTTCAGTCAATTAAAAACAGTCTTGATTTGCCCTAATAAGTAGATATTTTTCTGCTCATGCTTATATAGGTTTCATATAAATTTTAAGTGTCTTGTATCATATTAATAGAAATTTCAGCTATTTCATATAAATTACAACTTTCTTATATAAGTTTCATATAATTTTCAACCAGCTTATTTAATTTTCTTTAAAATTTCAACTCTGTATAAATTTTACCTATCTTATGTAAAATTAATGTAAATTAAATAAATCTTTAATAAGCTTCATATAAATTTCATCTGAAAAATATTTACTGAAGTATCAAACTAATTGGAATGAAACAAAATCTTAATGATAAGCATTGACTTTTAAAATCATCATCACATTTGTATTTAATCTGAAAACAAGTCCTAACAAGTGAAAACAAGTCTGTGTTATTGAGTAGGACTTAGAACTACTCCATCTTCCTGTAAGTTTAACCTGATTATTGCCATTTTAAAAATATGTCAAGAAGAAAAAAACTTGTTAACTGATAGGTGATCAGGGGAGAACTTAATTAAAGTATTGACATGGTAAAGTGTCTTGTAGCAGGCTGTAAACGATAGACGATTTGTTATAAGAGACCTCGGAGAATTAGTTAGGAGACACTGATTAAGTTATACTGTGTCATAAATTAACTACTTGTAAATTAAAGGAACTTCATTGAGGTACAAATGCCTAAAAACTGAAATATGAATTTCTTACATAGATCAGCTTGGGCACTTTTAGCAGACCCATATGCAAAAGATGATTAAAAAAATATATATTTAGATATACATGTAAATTGAACACTGCGTTTTTGTGCTATTCTTAGTCTGGTTTGAGAGAAAACCATAGCAATTTTAAGATTTGGGTAATTTTTCACAGTAACAATGATTATTCTGGAAAAATGGAGTGAGCAAATGAGTTATTGGTCTAGACTTTCATCAAATGGAACATCAATCTTGAAGAATTATTTTTAGTCCTGTTATGTCAAAAAACCTCAGTGGAGTCTCTTTTAACACATTAATATACCCGCGCACAACAAAGTTGTAAGGAGGTGGGGGGGGGGTATACTGGAATCGATTTGTCCATCCGGTTGTCAGGCCGTCCATCGGTTTTTCCTTGTCCGCTCAATAATTTAAGATTCCTTTGACCCACAGTCTTCATATTTGGTATTTAGATTGGTCATGACTAGTAGATGATCCCTATTGACTTTGAGGTAAAGGTCAAGGTCACAGGGGCCTTGACTAAAAAAATCTTGTCAGCCCAATAACTTATGATTTCTTTGACCCACAGTCTTCTTTTTTAGTTTGACTATACGAAGTATATGGAGAGCTGTCCTCGCCCTGGCGTCAGCGTCCACATTTCAGATTTAAGTTTTGGTGCAGTAAAATATTTTTCACTATAACTTTGTCATTTCTTAAGGTATCAATATCAAACCTGAAACATGTGTTCCTTATCATCAACCACATCTTATGTGACAAGGTTCATAACTCTAGCTCCAATATTTTAAGATTTATCTCCCCTTTAACTTAGAATTTTCCTTAAAAAATACTTTTTTTTACTGTTACTTCTTTATTTCTTAAGGGATCAACCTCATACTTCAAATATATGTACCTTATCATCATCCCCATCTTATGTAACAAGGTTTGTAACTCTAGCACCAATATTTTCAGATTTATCTCCCCTTGAGCTTAGAATTTTTCTCAAAAAATACTATTTTTTTACTGTTTCATCTTTATTTCTAAAGGGATCAACCTCATACTTCAAATATATGTACCTTATCATCATCCCCATCTTACATGACAAGGTTCATAACTCTAGCACCAATATTTTTAGATTTATCTCCCCTTGAGCTTAGAATTTTTCTCAAAAAATACTATTTTTTTACTGTTACATCTTTATTTCCAAAGGGATCAACCTCATACTTCAAATATATGTACCTTATTATCATCCCCATCTTACGTGACAAGGTTCATAACTCTAGCACCAATATTGCAAGAATTATCTCCCCATAAACTTAGTTTTTTACTAGAAAAATGTTATTTTTTACTATATCTTTTTTAGTTTTAAAGGTATCTACCTCAAGCTTCAAATACTTATTCTTATCATCAATTACATTTTATGTGACAATGTTCATAACTTTTGAAGCAATATTTACAGATTTATCTCTCTTTGAACTTAGGAGGGGCCTTGACTTCAAAAAGTTTATCCACCCAATAACTTAAAAATCCTTTGAACCCCAATCCACCCAATAACTTAAGAATCCTTTGAACCACAGTCTTCATATTTGGCATAGAGTTTGATCATGATCATTAGGTGAATCCTGTTGTTTTTGAGGTCACTAGGTCAAAGTCACAGGGGCCTTGACTAAAAAAAGCTTATCGCTCAGTTGCTTAAGAATGCTTTGGTCAACAGTCCTCATCTTTGTTATTGAGGTTGTTTATGACTAGTAGATGACCCCCTATTGATTTTTTAGGTGACTGTGTCAAGCATCCAGGTCACAGGTATTTTTACTGCTGCTCAAATTCTTAAGAATGACTGTCCGCAGTGTATTGATTTTGACATTTTCACATCTGAAGTATGTAGAATACATAACTTAATAACATAGCAATGCACTGGCTTAGTGACCTCAGATGTGGCAGGGAGGTTGTCCTTAAGCTCTAAATAGCCACTGTTGATTCTGACAAAGTGGTATGTGGGGGTATTCACGCCATGACAATGGCAGTTCTAGTTATTGCTCAGAAATGAATAAATATTTACACGTACTTTGTTAGGAAGGTGAAATATTAGTTTTATTACTTTTTATACCCCCAAAAATGAAGTTTGGGGGGTATATAGGAGTCACCCGTTGGTCGGGCGGTCGGTCGGTCGGTCCAGACGTCCGTTGCATTTTCCTTGTCCGGACCATAACTTGAAGACTAATGGTTGGAATTCAATATAACTACATACAATGGTCAAGCACATTGAGAGGAAGTGCAGTGCACAAGAACCATAACTCTATCTTGACTAATTACAGAGTTAATGCCCTTTGTTACTTTTCCTTGTCCGGGGCATAACTTGAAAATTACTGGTTGGAATTCAAAACAACTTCATACAATTGTCAAACACAGTAAGGGGAAGTGCAGTGCATAAGAACCATAACTCTGTCTAAAGTAATTACAGAGTTATTGCCCTTTGTTACTTTTCCATTGCTTTCTTTTGTCCGGAGTATAACTTGAAGACTAATTGTTGGAATTCATTATAACTTCATACAATGGTCAAGCACATTGAGAGGAAGTGCAGTGCACAAGAACCATAACTCCATCTTGACTAATTACAGAGTTACTGCCCTTTGTTACTTTTCCATTGCTTTCTTTTGTCCGGACCATAACTTGAAGACTAATGGTTGGAATTCAATATAACTTCATACAATGGTCAAGCACATTGAGAGGAAGTGCAGTGCACAAGAACCATAACTCCATCTTGACAAATTACAGAGTTATTGCCCTTTGTTACTTTTCCTTGTCCAGAGCATAACTTGAAAACTACTGTTTAGAATTCAATACAACTTCATACAGATGTCAAGAACATTAAAAGGAAGTGCAGTGCATAAGAGCCATAACTCCATTTTGACAAAATACAGAGTTACTGCCCTTTGATACTTTTCCTTGTCTGGAGCATAACTTAAAACATACTGGTTGAAATTCAAAACAACTTCATACAATGGTCAAGCACAAAAAGAGGAAGTGCAGTGCACAAGAACTATAACTCCATCTTCAGTATTTATAGAGTAATTGCCCTTTGTTCCTTTTCTTTGTCTTTCTGGACTTATTACAGAGTAATTCAATAAAACTTCATCAATGGCCAACCACATTGAAAGGAAATGCAATATACAAGAACCACAACTATCTTTAATTGCCCACAACCATAACTCTATATTTCAATTCTTTTACAAGATATTCTGTTACTAGTAACATCCTCATTTCCGAAGCAGTCTTGTGGGGGTATTAATCACATTTAGTGATAGTTCTAGTTATTAATGGTTCTAGAGCATGTTAGATGCTTGTTTACTGAATAAAATAGTGCTAAATGTAAAATAATGTGTCATGAAGGCAATAAAATGTGAACAAAACAGTATTTTGACTTCTATACAAAATACTTAAACGTTTTAAATGTACTAATTGCTAAAAAGCAACAGAAGGAGAATATAGGTCAGGTAATTGGCCATTTAATAACTTGTTGAAAACTATAAAAGAATACCAGAAATAAAAAAGATTTTGAGAAAGAGAATTAAAGTATTTCCAGGACATAATGGACCTTTAACACTGTGAAATAATGATGGTCTTTAGGGGGCATTCTGGGCATTCCTTATTATAACAACAAGAGTTATGCAGCAATTAGTTGTATGCTTATTTATAGACAGTGAAAGCTCTATGTCTGATGTATTTTTCTAGCTTACCACAACATAGATCATTATTATTATTATGAGCAGTGTAAGCTATTGTAATGATTTGAACCATGGTAACCATGTTATGTATGGAATTATTATCCACTGTAAAACTGTATCTCATGTAAAATCGGCTCACCTAGCTGGAAATGAGTGAAATAGATCTTCCAAGAAATAACAAATTATCATATATCTGAGAAATGTATAATAATTCACATCAAGGTGAAATTTGAAATGTTTTATTCAAAATATAACAGTATATGCTATTTTTATCATCAAACTTTACCTTTTCTACTAAATGTTTCTGGGGGAGTATGCGGCTGATTGGTTATAGTCGTTGATTTCAAACCTCTTGCCTCTCACCGCTGTAGGTTTGAGCCTTGCAAGCCGATTCTGTCAATTCTTTTGTGAGAAAGCTTTTCAGCTAGCTTACACAATGTAAATGGTTATACTCGGGTACCTGTTTGTTCCTGACATAATGCACAAAGGGGCATCTGAGGTCTTCCTCCACCAGTAAAGCTAGAACTTCGCCATATGACATATACTGTGTTGGTGCGCCATACAACCAACTCAAACAAATGTTACTAGTAATGAGGTTGGAGAATTGTTATCATATTTTGAGAAGTTAACTGTTATTTTTTGTGAAAACTGGGCTAGGTTAAAGCTGTTTACTTTTAAACAGGAAATATTTCTTTCTATTTTGAGTTGTTTATTAATATATGTATTCATAAATATTAACATGAATCTGGAGTCATGCTGCGAAAAGCATTGCATATAAGTGGGAGGAGAAAAATAATGCACGGTTATTGGATCTCTTTTCAATATTTTACCTGAACTGTAATAACTTTTGTCATGTTTGGTTATAACTGGCATATTATGTGACAATAAGCTCGCTGTTTTGTTGTTTTTTAATTTACTATATCCACATGATCAACAATGCCAAAGCTTTTATATTAGAAATATGTATGAGAAAAATGCAGTTTATGTGTATGAGTGGGTGTTTTAAATAACATGAAAAACTATCCTGATTATCAAACAAGGAAGATTTGATTTATTTGCTCAATTTATAGCTCAACTATTTGAAGAATAGGGAGAGCTATTATACTCAGCCAGGCATCAGGGTAGCTTTACACTTTTCTCAAGTTTTTATGCCCCCATTTCGAAGAAAAGGGGGTATATTGCTTTGCACTTGTCGGTCCGTCGGTCCGTCGGTCTGTCGGTCCGTCGGTCCGTAGACCAAATGGTTTCCGAGTGATAACTAAAGAACCCTTAGGCCTAGGAACTTCAAACTTGGTATGGTGATTTGTCATGACAAGTAGATGACCCCTATTGATTTTGGGGTCAAGGGGTCAAAGGTCAAGGTCACATTGACCTTGTAAGCAAAAACGGTTTCCGATCAATAACTAAAAGAACCTTAAGGCCTAGGAACTTCAAACTTGGGTATGGTGATTTTGTCATGATCAGTAGATGACCCCTATTGACTTTGGGGTCAAGGGGTCAAAGGTCAAGGTCACACATTGACCTTGTAAGCAAAAAAACGGTTTCCGATCAATAACTAAAGAACCTTAAGGCCTAGGAACTTCAAACTTGGTATGGTGATTGGTCATGATCAGTAGATGACCCCTATTGATTTTGGGGTCAAAGGTCAAGGTCACATTGACCTCTTGGGTAAAAACGGTTTCCGATCAATAACAAAAGAACCCTAGGCCTAGGAACTTCAAACTTGGTATGGTGATTGTTATGACCAGCAGATGACCCCTATTTATTTTTGGGTTAAGTGGTCAAAGGTCAAGGTCACATTGACCTTGTAGGTAAAAACGGTTTCCGATCAATAACAAAAGAACCCTTAGGCCTAGGGACTTCAAACTTTGATATGGTGATTGGTCATGATCAGTAGATGACCCCTATTGATTTTGGGTTAAGGGGTCAAAGGTCAAGGTCACATTGACCTTGTAGGTAAAACGGTTTCCCGATCAATAACGAAGAAAGAACCCTTAGGCCTAGGGACTTCAAACTTGATATGGTTATTGGTCATGATCAGTAGATGACCCCTATTGATTTTGGGGTTCAAGGGGTCAAAGGTCAAGGTCACATTGACCTCTTAGGTAAAAATGGTTTCCCGATCAATAACTAAGGACCCTTAGGCCTAGGAACTTCAAACTTGGTATGGTGACTGGTCATGATCAGTAGATTGACCCCTTTTGATTTTGGGGTCAAGGGGTCAAAGTCAAGGTCACATTGACCTCTTAGGTAAAAGCAGTTTCCGATCAATAACTAAAGAACCCTTAGGCCTAGGAACTTCAAACTTGGTATGGTGATTGGTCATGACCAGCAGATGACCCCTACTGATTTTGGGGTTAAGGGGTCAAAGGGGCAAGGTCACATTGACGTTGTAGGTAAAAATGCTTTCCGATCAATAACTTAAGAACCCTTATGCCTAGGAACTTCAAACTTGGTATGGTGATTGGTCATGACCAGCAGATGACCTATTGTTTTTAGGGTCAAAGGTCATGTAACATTGACCTTGTAGGTAAAAACGGTTTTCCGATCAAATTAACTTAAAACGCTTAGGCCTAGGAACTTAAACTTTTGTATGATGATTGGTGGTGACCAGCAGATGACCCTATTGAGTTTTGGGTCAAGGGGTCAAAGGTCAAGGTCACATCGACCTTGTAAGTTAAAACGGTTTCTGATCAATAACTTAAGAACGCTTAGGCCTAGGAACTTCAAACTTGGTATGGTGATTTTTCCATGACCAGCAGATTACCCCTTTCGATTTTGGGATCAAAGGGTCAAAGGTCAAGGTCACATTGACCTTGTAAGTAAAAACGGTTTCTGACCAATAACGAAAGAACGCTTCGGCCTAGGAACTTCAAAACTTGGCATAGTGATTGGTCATGATCAGTAGATGACCCCTATTGATTTTTGGGGTCAAAGGTCAAGGTCACATTGACCTTGTATGTTAAAACGGTTTCGGATCAATAATAAAAAAACCCTTAGGCCTAGGAACTTCAAACTTGGCATGGTGATTAGTCATGACCAGCAAATGACCCCTATTGATTTTGGGGTCAAGGGGTCAAAGGTCAAGGTCACATTGACCTTGTAAGTAAAAACGGTTTCTGATCAATTAACTAAAAACACTTAGGCCTAGGAACTTCAAACTTTGTATGATGATTGGTCTTGACCAGCTGATGACCCCTATTGAGTTTGGGGTCAAGGGGTCAAAGGTCAAGGTCATGACCAGTAGATACTTGATAACCCTTATTAATTGTTTGATCACTGGGTCAGAAGTCATGCATAATTACCTTATCACATGAATAATTGGCTGCTGATAGGGGGCATACATGTTTTACAAACATATCTTGTTTATGTGCAAGTTGTTTTATTGTTATGTTCAATATTTGATATTTAGGTCACAGAGACCTTGGCATTTGACAAAAAACAAACCAAACCAAATAATCTAAAATAAACAAAAAATAAACAGTGTTTATTTAATTCATACATTTCAGGTTGCTATACAGCCTCTGAGGGATGGAACAGATCTTAGAGACAATTTCAGACGGGTTGCAATTTCAAAGGGGACTTTTTGGGTTTTTCGCCCATTTCCCCTATTAAAAAAGTGTATACGGTCTGGGAACCAGAGTTTCTAACGATCGACCGCCCTCCTTGATCTTCCCCCGTGGGTGGAGAGGGAGGTCAAGTTTAAAGGTTTCGCTGTATTTTGGGGGGTCAATTTAGCGAGGTATTAGATTGGAAATGTGTTTAACCTAAATATGAAACTTGGCAGTCATCCAAAAGCATACCCATTCTGTACGTTTATTAACAGTTTTATGATATTTGAACCTAATTGAAAAATTGAAAATTTGTATGGGAAGGGATATTTCGGTAATTCATACCTACTTTATATTCATTTGTTAACAGAAGAGGACTACATTGGGGAAATTAGATAATGAGGGTGTTAATTTTAGGCCCCAGATTGACTGATCTTAAATATGTGTAAGAAATGGAAAAACATATTAATCCTTGTTTTCTTGTAATTATTTAAGGGAGAACACATGACCTTGGCCAGTGTTACTTTATCTAACCAAATATATAGTTGTATTTACATGCTAATAACATTTTATTGTAGGGTGAGCTTTTGTGATCGCTTTTCGTCCGGCGTCCGTCCGTCCGTCAGGCGTCCGTCCGTAAACTTTTACTTTAAATGACATCTCCTCATAAACCACTAAGCCAATTTCATCCAAACTTCACAGGAATGCTCTTTTGGTGGTCACCTTTAAAAATTGTTCAAAGAATTTAATTCCATGCAGAACTCTGGTTGCCATGGCAACCAAAAGAAAAAAATTTAAATATCTTCTTTTAAAAAACCCAAAGAGCTAGAGCTTAGATATTTGGCATGAAACATCTTCTAGTGAGTGTCTACCAAGTTTGTTCAAATAAAAGCCCTGGGGTCAAAATTGGCCCTGCCCCAGGGGGTCATTGATTTTCCCTATATGCATATAGTAAAAACTTAAAAAATCTTCTTTGAAAAAACCCATATAGCTAGAGTTTAGATATTAAGCATGAAACATCTTCTAGTGAGTGTCTACAAAGTTTGTTCAAATAAAAGCCCTGGGGTCAAAATTGGCCCCGCCCCAGGGGGTCATTGATTTTCCCTATATGCATATAGCAAAAACTTAAAAAACCTTCTTTGAAAAAACCCAAATAGCTAGAGTTTAGATATTAAGCATGAAACATCTTCTAGTGAGTGTCTACCAAGTTTGTTCAAATAAAAGCCCTGGGGTCAAAATTGGCCCCGCCCCGGGGGTCATTGATTTTTCTTATATGTGTATAGCAAAAACTTAAAAAATCTTCTTTGAAAAAACCCATATAGCTAGAGTTTAGATATTAAGCATTAAACATCTTCTAGTGAGTGTCTACAAATGTTGTTCAAATAAAAGTCCTAGAGTCAAAATTGGCCCCGTCCCAGGGGGTCATTGATTTTCCCTATATGCATATAGGAAAAAACTTAAAAATCTTCTTTTAAAGAACCCAAAGAGCTAGAGCTAAGATATTTAGCATGAAACCTGTTCTAATGGGTGTCTACAAAGTTTGTTCAAATAAAAGCTCTGGAGTCAAAATTGGCCCCGCCCCGGGGGTCATTGATTTTCCTTATATGTGTATAGCAAAAACTTAAAAAACCTGCTTTGAAAAATCCCAAATAGCTAGAGTTTAGATGTTAAGCATGAAACATCTTCTAGTGAGTGTCTACCAAGTTTGTTCAAATAAAAGCCCTGGGGTCAAAATTGGCCCCGCCCCAGGGGGTCATTGATTTTCCCTATATGCATATAGTAAAAACTTAAAAAATCTTCTTTTAAAGAACCCAAAGAGCTAGAGCTATGATATTTAGCATGAAACATGTTCTAATGGGTGTATACAAAGTTTGTTCAAATAAAAGCCCTTGGGTCAAAATTGGCCCCGCCCCGGGGGTCATTGATTTTCCTTATATGTGTTTGGCAAAAACTTAAAAATCTTCTTTGAAAAAACCCAAATAGCTAGAGTTTAGATATTAAGAATGAAACATCTTCTAGTAAGTGTCTACAAAGTTTGTTCAAATAAAAGCCCTGGGGTTAAAACAGGCCCCGCCCCAGAGGTGTCATTGTTTTTAACTATATGTGTATAGTAAAAAACTTAAAAAATCTTCTTTTAAAAAACCCAATGAGCTAGAGGTTAGATTTTAAGCAGGAAACACCTTTTTTGTTGGTGTCTACCAAGTTTGTCCAAATAAAAGCCCTTGGGTTTAAATTGGCCCTGCCAAAAAGGGACGGGGGGGGGGGGGGGATGTGGGGGGGGGGGAGGTCATTGTTTTTCATTATATGTGTGTAGTAAAAACTTAACATCATGAAACATCTTCTAATGGGTGTCTTCCAAGTTTGCTCAAATAAAAGCCCCGGGGTTTAAACTGGCCCCGCTCCGGGGGCCTATATACAGGTGAGCGACCTCAGGGCCATCATGGCATGATGGCCCTCTTGTTTAAGTGACAGAATTAGTTTGCTGTATAATCTATTTTACTACAAATTTTTAGCCATATATAATTTTATAAATATACATGTATATGTTTCTTTCAGTACCCCAAACTCGAAGCAGATGGGAATCTACCAGAAATCCTTAAGAAGGCATTACTGGCATTTGACACTGTATGTTGTTAAATTTTCATTAAAGATATATATTTAACATATTGGCATTATTGGCATCATTAAACTGTTAACTTGAAATTTCTTTAGTTGAATAGAAACGCTAATAGTTAAGTTTTTATTGATATACAGATAGCTAATGTAAGGTTGGTGGTTCTTCTTAGGTACCTGAGTATGTGCCTGAAATAATGGAGGGAGGAACACCTGAGGTCTCTCATCCACCAGTAAAATTTGACAGTCGCCATCCATCAGTGTGACTTATAACTGCACCATATAAATAGATATTTACATGCAAATAACATTTTTATTTAGGAAATGTGTCCAAATTATTGGCGTCTATGCATCTTTTGGCTCCAGCAGGTGAGGTTATATGACCCCTGTTGTTACTCTTAAGTTTGCAACACCAGAGGTTTGCCAAAATTATCTTTCCTGTTTCGGGGCTATATGACCTTAATTGAAGGTGAATGATATACATTTAATTGCAGCCATTAATTTTTCCCACTGAAAATTGGAATGAAATCTCATACTATCTATAAATGCCTGTTTTTTACTGTAAGCTATTTATAGAAGGTTTCTAGTTATATCATATACATGCCTGATGATGATTTTTTGTTGTTTTTATTTTTGGGGTTGTAAGTCTCATCAACCCTCTGTGCATTATTTCAAGCAAAAGTGGGATTTAAACTCACTGCTGTTAGTGGAAAGTGGGTTAATGTCAAAGCTTTACTTCTTAACGAAACTTGAAATTATCCAACAAAAAGCATTATCTGCTCTACATTTCGTGCTCTTACCAATTTTAATTTCAGCTGTTCCTTAGAATTGTGTAAAGTTTATTAGCTATCAAATTGCACACGTTGCATGTAGAAAATTACACTTGTTTCATTATTAGGAAGTTTCACGGAAATTTTATGTATGGTTTGATTTTTCAGATGGTGAATGAATGTAGAGCTTTGATAGAACATGCTGGCCATGTCTATGAAAGGGTATGTTATATATATATTATATTGTATATATTTAGTTAAAATATTTTTTACAGGTTAAATGGCCTTATATAAATGCTTGTATTGCAAACAACCATTTATATATGGCCATATAACCTGTCAGGAATCTTTACAACAAATTTATAATCCAGCAAACTTCCTTTTATAAGAGAAATAAGATTTCTTCATAAATCAACAGCAGCAGTGTATATAAAACTATATTAATGTCACAATTAAACAGTGCAAAATAATGTTACAAACATGCAGTATTATAATGTCTCATTTAAACTACTTTAAGTCTGTCTTTATTATCATTTTATTTCTTTATATAAAAAAAAAGATTCATATGTGTCATGTCAGTACCTATACATCAATATTTGTCATCCTGGGGTCACTGGTTTTGTTCTTGGGGCAAGGCGAAGTTTCTCCATGACAATTGGTCTCTCTAATGGTCATTTTGCTCTCACTTCTGATTCAGGAAAGTATGTAGGATTAGTAGTTGGTCACTTGCAGAGAAATTGACATTTACTGGTTAGTTATCAAGGAAAGCTGGTTCGGTGTTCAAACCATCGAAATGTTACCATGCATATGTTGAAATCAGCATAAAACATGCAAAATAACCTGAACAAACACATGCTACCAATACTGATTTGCCCATGAATCAAGACTTGTGATTGGTTTGAATAAGCTTGAAACTTTCATTGATTTCATACACAAATTTTCAAAAAATAAAGTTACCTAGAAAATTGATACATTTTGATGCTATCAAATGCCTTATTTGCTAATTATTATGTCTGTCTTATTGAAATTCTTTTAGTAAATATAAGCGAAGTTTCATGCATGTGGCACTCTCACTGATCAATATAATATTTTCAGACATCTGTTAAAAGATCAATTTTATATTTTCAGTTACTACAAAGCCAGAGAGCAGGTCTTGAATGGCATGAGGAATTAGAGAGTACAAGCCTACAAGCTGGTCTTAAAGGCAAAAAATTAACAAAGGTATGAGCTCTTTAGAAAGATTTATTAGTTTTCTGTCTGTTCCTTCTTTGTTAAATTGATTTGATAGCACACAAAAGGTAGCAGAAGTGGAAAGATGATTAATATGTCTTTTGTTTTGTAAGATCAAGAGTTATTTCCCATATTCAGAGTCAATATTCTATATAATATAACTGATAAAAAGTGAAAAAGCAATATAAACAACTGATATATGTGAATTGTCAAATTAATGTAATGCTTAATCTGCTATATTTTTATAATGGATCTGTCCAGCTTTGAATTTGAAACAGTCCATTCAAAGTTCAAGGGATTTCAATATCAAAATACAAAATGATCTACCAACAGTATAGAGCCTGGTCAGACGGCACGGATGTGCAGGCTGGCCTGGCTCTATACTGGGGCAAAGGCTTATCATTTTTGGTTCCAACAGGTTAAGTGTTAAGAGGTTTTATGTTATATTTTCAGGCAATAGAGAATTTTGCGTGGAATATACGTGTTTTACAGGGACAAGCAGATCTGTTACTACAAGCCAAAAAGGAGTGTCAGGAATATATAAGACAGGTTAACTTATTCATATATGTACGAGGGTTGTCTCAAAAGTTTGTGACAAATTTTATAGACAGTTCATTTTTAACGCAAATAGCTAATAATTCACACATATAACCGTTAAGTTTATTATTTAACATTACAACAAATCATTTACAAAATATTTACTCTAGTTACTTATAAATTTTCAGTATTAACAACATTGGTTTGAGTTGCTGGCGCACGTCAATTAATTTGCAATTTGTTATGAATTGGCTAAAATTAATTACGTATATTTCAAATATCTGATAGTGTGTCTGCACAATGTCACATTGACTTCCACTGCTGCTATGTTTAAATCATCTCAGAAAATTTTAGTTAAATAACTTAAGAAACGAACAAGTTACGGGTAAATGAAAATATCTCATAAAAAATAGGAAAGTTAAAATGACGACGTTCGAAGAATTTGCGGCGCAGTGAATAAGTCACTCAGGTTTCGTGATTATTTCGAGATGACACATGTTACGATTTTCAACAAATATACCAAATAGAACAGTTAAGCAATATATCCTGAGCATTTGTTTACTAAAGGCATGAATGGAACCAGAGTTCTGCACTTCAAAAAGCAGAAATAAGGAAAACACAAATAGGATAACAGATCTCCCTTGCCTATTTCCTACAGCTAAAAGCAGGTGCACATGCGTATAGCAAAATTAATGTATGCCATCCAAACATTCAACAGACATTAACAACCACATGATTTTAGTCTGTAATTGTCGATTTATGGGTAAAGCTGCACCATAATTGTGTTGAAAGCCATTGAGAGTATTTGAGAAAGGCGCCTAATGTAGATTTAACGCCGTCTTTGACGTGCGCCGCGACTCAGATAGTTGCCATGGTATTTACGGCATATTTTTGTTGTTTGTAAATATTTTTCTATGTAAATTTGCGAAAATGTTTCAATTATATGGGTTTATAACATATTAAAATATCAGATGCGTACCTACTTTATTTAGCTTTCTTGTCACAAAATATTGGGACAACCCACGTATTTGTAATTATCTGAACCTATAGCCTCTATTTATTGGACCTTCTTAGCCATTCTGATAAGGTCCTAGGCCTTTAAGGAATTGCCTTGAAATGCTGTGTGGCTTTAAATCCTATCAGAGACTGGATTTTTTTCAGGAAATGAAGCTTCTTAAGAACCTGATTCTATGTGTTTTAATGCACAAGGAATGCCCAAGGTCTTCCTCCACCAGTTGAGGGTTCAAAGGTTACCATATGACCTGTACCTGTAATTTGTGACTCAAAACCCAACAAACAAACAAATCTTTTATCCCATGTTCTGTTTTTCATGGACATTTTTCAGGTTGCTAGGCAGTGTAATAGATTAGTGCGTAATGAAATAAGTGGTCTACTTTTTTTGACATTTAACAAGTTACAAATTAATTTTTCAACATTACTTTTGTATTATTGTGCACATAAGAAATACATTAATTTTTAAGAAGTGTATCTTATAAAACAAACATGCAATAATTTCTGTGTTACATTTTAGATCTCTGAAGCTGCAGTGACTCTGGGCCTAGCAAAGAATGCCAATACAATATGCAATAATAACCTCACGAATTGATCTTTATGCCTCAAATTAAAAGGTAAGTTACATGTTCATTACACTAGTTTTATAGTTTTAATGATAAAGGGAGATAAAAGTGTGAGACTTAGTCCTCACAATTTAAGATGCATACAGCTTCTAGAACTTTTCTTTAATTAATAAATAATAGGAATCACAAAAAATCAGGAGTAGATGAGTAGAACCTTAAAGCACTAAAGGACAACAGAACTGTTCTAATATTTACAAGTTTTTTGTAATTGAAGCAGTTTGTTATTTTCCTTTAGTTACGCTATGACCAGGGCCTTGTTTGTTATTTTCACTTCAGTTATCCAATGACCAGGTCCTTGTTGTTTGCTATTTTCACTTCAATTATCCAATGACCAGGGCCTTGTTTGTTATTTTCATTTTGGTTATTCTATGACCAGGGCCTTAATGTGTGTTATGTTCACTTTAGTTGTGCTCTGACCAGGGCCTTGTTGTTCGCTATTTTCACTTCAGTTATCATATGATCAGGGCCTTGTTATTTTTGTTTATTTTCAGAGATTATCGAAGCTACCATGACATAAGATGAAGTGCCATTGATGTTGAATCATTGTACAGCAACATTCATATATCATCAAAGTGTCCTGTCATTTGTCGTATAATATATTCTAGGATAACGATTACTCATATAGATGTCAACATGTTCATGATATATTGTGTAACAAATATTGTTATAGAATTAAGTAGAGTTGTCGTGCTTAAATACTGGCTCGCATGAAATTTAACAAAACCATTGTATTCTTATACATGTATGAACCAAATCCACATTTGTTCATTATAATCATAGACGAAATAGAAAGAATCAAGAGTTTTAACATATGATCATAGAAGAAATGAATGGAAAATGATCATAGATTACCAAAATTTCATATGGTCCTTTGGTAAAATCTTTTAAATGAATAAGGTTAATGTCTGTTTATATATTTTTCTGGATAAAAGTGACAGAATGTACATGTTCAACAGATATATACCTTAAAAAACGCAATAGGTTAAATGTGTTCACAGATTTTAGAGAAATCATACTGGTTTTTGTTATGAATATGTACAAAATTCATCTAAGGGAAGAAATCCTTGGGTAAAACTAAATCCTATGGTAGTCGCATTTGTTGTCCTTACAAGAAATTTTTTTTATTTACAAAAAGATTCTCTGATTGTCAGTGCGAGCATCTTGAAACTTTCTCAATGTTTACAATATTCTTTTGACATTAATTTTAGGATTTTGTTTTATTTAACTAAACACCCCAACACCCCCTTACCCCTACTAACCATAAACTAATAACCATTTTCTGTATAAGATGAAACTAAATACAGTAACTGTATATGAATCTTGTAAACTTATAACAGTTTCTGTACTTTATGAATTTCATAAAACCATAAAGCAAGATTATTTACCATATACAGTTGTCATAAAACCATAAACATTTAACTTTTACTGTACTAGATATATAAATTTATGATGAATTCATATACCAAATTCATTTGTTGTTATTGTCATAAAACCATAAACCTATAACATTTTCTGTACTAGATGAATGTCATAAAACCATAAACGAAAACATTCACTGTGTATATATAGATTGTATATGATTTGTCATTAAACCATTAACATAAATCATTTAATGTATACAATTGTCATAAAACCATAAACCAGGTTCATTTATTGTACATATATAAATGTTTTAAAACCATAAACAATTAGCAATTTTTATGTAGGTTCATTTTAAAAAACCAGTTGTCATTTTTAACTAGGAATATGTTATTATATATAAATATAGATCGTAAAATTATACATGTTGTTAAATTTATGAAATATTGTACATAATAAAGTTATGTTTGATAAGTATTGTCTGTTAATATTTTGTGCAATTAATTAGTGATATAAACTTATAAATAAATGCATCTCTTGTTTAGTAGGGCAATGAAATAAAGCTTCATGTATATCTTCTTGTATACCTTTTTGTACCTATTGTAATATTTTGGTAAAGATCTTTGAAGTTTCCTTGACGTGTTCTCACATGAAAAAAAACTCATTTATATATTTGTTAATATAGGGATATAATAAGATGAAGTGATTTCTTTCAATAATACATCAGCATTGTTTTGAGGTGGTGTATGGAGACAATAAAAAGTCTCCCGCCCTCTCCCCCACACCCCATACACAATAAAATTAGTCAAAGATGTTATATTTTTGATTTTGAAGATTACTCAGCACAACATTGTGTTTATGATACTTTTATTTGTTTCACTAATTATTTATAAACACCTGCAAGTAATGAATGTTGTCTGTTTGATTTTGTAGTCATTATTATTGTGAAACCTTACTATAAAGGCCACCTCCTTGTGATAAATAAGAGATGTTTGTAGAAAGGAGGACTTTATACACAGGTATCAAATTTTATCTTACAGATACTTTTTATAAGTTAACCATGTTTTGTTTTATTTTGTAGTCTTACATATTATGAAACATATTAAAGCTGCATGCCTCCAGGTAGCCAAATTTTTTTAAAGAAAATCAAACTTGAGAAAAATGTACTTAAATATTTACAAAAGTAAAGATATTCAAGATTCAAGTAATAATTTACATGTTTTGTGCGATGAAAGACTGATTTTGCAGTATTTATCACCATATTTCTACAGTGTGACTATCACAAAAACGGCATTTTTTTTGCATATTTTGACAACATTTTGGTAATTTAAATTGTAAGTTCCATTTGCAATGTGTAAATTTTATTTTTGTTCACTTTACAATGTTTTACTTTTAAATACATTTTCAAGAAAATTGGCATGAATCTGGAGGCCTGCTGCTTTAAAATAGATCACCTGTTATTGATTTATTAGCAAATTTTTGTTTGCAGGAGGGTTTATCTAATTGTGAAATCTCTAATAACTAGTAATATAAGAAGTTGTCTGGAATATTACATTGGTTATAAATTAAGAGGTGCTTTTTACCAGTACAGTTCCTGTGAAATGAACATTACTGTTTGGTTCTGATATCAATTATTGTACCATATTATGTCCCTATTTTTATTTAACCTTAAAGGAACTCCACTGAGGTCCAAAATCCTAGAAACATTTTACATAGATCAGCTGGGATGCATAGAACGGAAAGATTTGCAAAAGATAATAAAGAAATATTCTGATAAATAAATTGAAAATCATATTTTTGTGCTATTCTTAGGACAATTTCGGTGAAAAAGCGTTAAATTTTGGGTCATTTTTCACAATTAGAATAATTATTCGGGAAAAAAGAAGTGAGCGAATGATCTGAAATTTTGCACACATTTTGGTCTCAAATAAAATATTACCTTAAGAAATTTTTTTCTGAGCTGTCATGTAAACAACCTCAGTGGAGTCCCTTTAATAACATGCCCTATCTCAATTTTCTAAAACAAGGATGACTTGAGCTCAATTGAAAAACCAAATGCATTACTTATATTGTTTATAATTTTATTTACTTTTTAATAATACATATATCTATATACCAATTAGTCATATTGTAACAATTTATTTTAGCCATTTTTTTGTATTTTTTTTTACTTCAGCATTTGTAACCAATTTAAAAATGAAGAAAAAAAAGCTAACAATAAAAGCTAAGACATGTGTATTTTCATTATTTATAATTTTGACAAATAATGGTAAAAATTTGCATTTTTTTCCACTTCCACTTCAATTGTAAGTATTAGCGCTAGAATGTTACAAATTTGTATACTAATTTATTTTTATTTTTTATGATAATGTCTCAAAACAGGTGCCAATTCTTTTGTAACTAGATGTGATTTCAGTTTTAGTTATTCAAAGATATATGTTGGTATATATTAATAAGAAATTTATTTAACAAAACCCCTGAATAAAGGCATTAATTATTTGAGACCCTGATATATGAAATCTGGTAAAATACACAGTAACTTTCCTAGGTACAGAATGTACAGTATATTTGCCATGGCCTGACAACATTGTTTTGAGATATACCAAATATTTGCCATGGCCTGACAACATTGTTATGGGATATACAGTGTATTTGCCATGGCCTGACAACATTGTTATGGGATATACAGTGTATTTGCCATGGCCTGACAACATTGTTATGGGATATACAGTGTATTTGTCATGGCCTGACAACATTGTTATGGGATATACAGTGTATTTGCCATGGCCTGACAACATTGTTATGGGATATACAGTGTATTTGCCATGGCCTGACAATATTGTTATGGGATATATTTGCCACGGCCTGACAACATTGTTATGGGATATACAGTGTATTTACCATGGCCTGACAACATTGTTTGAGGTATACAGTGTATTTGCCATGGCCTGGCAACATTGTTATGAAATATACAGAATATTTGCCATGACCTGACAACATTGTCATGAGATATACAGTGTATTTGCCATGGCCTGACAACATTGTTATGGGTGATACAATATATTTGCCATGGCCTGACAACATTGTTATTGGATATACAGAATATTTACCATGGCCTGACAACATTGTTATGAAATGTGTTAACTTGTTATGTTATTTGTTATGAAATTGTTGTTATTGTAATGAGATTGACTGTAGCCTATTGTTATTATTACATGTTATAAATCGACTACTTTTGAAAAGATACTATAGTTGTGTGTAGATAAAACTGTTAGAATATTGATATAATTACAATAACTGTTTAAGAGGTGGCATATCCTCATATGTTTGCTGACATGTATTTCCATATGTGTTGTACTATTCATCCATATGTGATATAATGTATATCCAAATGTGTGGTACTTTCAACCATATGTGTTGTACTGTACATCCAAATGTTTGGTACTTTACAACCATATGTGTTGTACTGTACATCCTTATGTGTTGTACTATACATCCATATATGATGTACTGTGCATCCATATGTGCTATGATACATCCATATGTGTTGTACTGTACATCCACATGTGTTGTACTGTACATCATTATGTGTTGTGCTATACATCCATATGTGCTGTACTGTACATCCATATATGCTGTGATACATCCTTATGTGTTGTACTGTATATACATATGTGCTGCACTGTATATCCATATGTGTTGCATTGTACATCATTATGTGTTGTACTGTACATCCATATGTGATGTGCTTTACATCCATATGTGGTACTGTACATTCATATGTGCTGTACTGTACATCCATGTGTGCTGTACTGTACATCCAAATGTGTTGTGATACATACATATGTGTTGTACTGTACATACATATGTGTTGGACTGTGCATACATTTAAGTTATACTGTTATCATAATATTTTATCAAAGAAACAATGGAAATGTAGGGAAAAAAATGAGCTGTACTCTATTTGAAAAATCAATAAATAAATATGTTCTAAGTTAGGATAACCAGATGTAATGAAAAGGTAAAATAGACCCTGTATCACTGCATCATAAATCAGGTGTCGTTTTGTGCTGTCATAAAGTAGTATTCTTGTAACAGTTTACTTTTGCTTCTAGCCTACATAAAGGGGAGTGGTCCTGATTAAATCTGGTATTGTAATCATTAAAAAGTAAACTTAAATGTTCTTTAAAAATTTGTAAGAGGGCACCTAAATTTTTACTCAATTTAATGTGCAAGTTGAACTTTCAGAGTTACTAAAAATTTATAACACTTTTCCTGAATGTAAATTATGTTCATAATCCAAGAATTTCCTCTATTATACATTTTTATTATTCAAAAACATTAAATGAAAGGCTTAAATGAAATTTCTTATAGAAATTAGGTCTTTTTGGCATAGTAATAATATATATAGAGATATAACATGATTACACCAGTAGGTGGCGCTTTTTTGTCGTCTGCTTTCAATGAAAAACGATCTCTTGACACTAGAGATTATGATAACGCTGTTATTTTAATGATTTATATTTTTGCTTTATTCTTTTTAGCTCACCTGTCACAAAGTGACAGGGTGAGCTTTTGTGATCGCTTTTCGTCCGGCGTCCGTCCGTCGTCCGTCCGGCCATCCGTCCGTCCGTCCGTCCGTCCGTAAACTTTTACTTTAAATGACATCTGCTCATAAACCGCTCAGTCAATTTAATCCTAACTTAACAGGACTGTTCCTGTGGTAGGCACCTTTCAAAATTGTTCAAAGAATTGAATTCCATGCAGAACTCTGGTTGCCATGGGAATCGAAAGAATAAGCTAAAAAATATCTTCTTTTAAAAAACCCAAACTGTTAGAGCTTAGATATCTGGCAAGAATCATCTTCTAGTGAGTGTCTACCAAGTTTTTTAAAATAAAGCCCAGGGGTCAAAATTGGCCCTGCCCCTAGGGGGGTCATTGATTTCCCTTATGTATATAGTAAAAACTTAAAAAAAACCTTCTTTTAAGAAAACCCAAATAGTTAGAGCTTAGATATTTGGCATGACACTTCTTCAAGAGTGTCTACCAAGTTTGTTGAAATAAAAGCCCTGGGGTCAAAATTGGCCCCGCCCCGGGGGGTCATTGATTTTCCCTATATGCATATAGTAAAAACTTAAAAAATCTACTTTTAAAGAACTCAAAGAGCTATGGCTAAGATATTTAGCATCAAACATGTTCTAATAGGTGTCTACCAAGTTTGTTTAAATAAAAGCCCTGGGGTCAAAATTGGCCCCGCCCCAGGGGGGTCATTGATTTTCCCTATATGCATATAGTAAAAACTTAAAAAATCTTCTTTTAAAGAACCAAAGAGCTAGAGCAAAGATATTTAGCATGAAACATGTTCTAATGGGTGTCTACCAAGTTTCTTCAAATGAAAGCCTTGGGGTCAAAATTGGCCCTGCCCCGGGGGGTCATTGATTTTCCCAATATGCATATAGTAAAAACTTAAAAATCTTTCTTTTAAAGAACCAAAAGAGCTAGAGCTAAGATTTTTAGCATGAAACATGTTCTAATAAGTGTCTACCAAGTTTGTTCAAATAAAAGCCCTGGGGTCAAAATTGGCCCCGCCCCGGGGTCATTGATTTTTCCTATATGCATATAGTAAAAACTTAAGAAATCTTCTTTTAAAGAACCAAAAGAGCTACAGCTAAGATATTTAGCATGAAAACATGTTCTAATGGGTGTCTACCAAGTTTGTTCAAATAAAAGCCCTGGGTCAAAATTAGCCCGGCCCCGGGGGGTCATTGATTTTCCCTATATGCATATAGTAAAAACTTAAAAAATCTTCTTTAAAAAAAACCATAAGAGCTAGAGCTTAGATATTTGGCATGAAAAATCTTCTAGTGAGTGTCTACCAAGTTAGTTCAAATAAAAGCCCTGGGGTCAAAATTGGCCCCACCCCAGGAGGGGTCATTGTTTTTCCCTATATTTGTGTAATAAAAAATTAAAAAATCTTCTTAAAAAAAAACAAAAGAGCTAAACTTACAATGTTTAGCATGAAATATCTTCTAATGGGTGTCTACCAATTTTTTTCAAAGAAAAGCCCTTGGGATAAAATTGGCCCCGCTCTGGGGTCATTGATTTTCCTTATATGTGTATAGTAAAAACTTAAAACATCTTCTTTAAAAAAAACTAAAAAAGCTAGAGTTCAGATACTAAGCATGAAACATCTTTTAGTGAGTCACAGTCTACAAAGTTTGTTCAAATAAAAAGCCCTGGGGTCAAAATTGGCCCCGCCCCAGGGGTCATTGATTTTCTTTATATGTGTATAGCAAAAACTTAAAAAATCTTCTTTGAAAAAACCCAAATAGCTAGAGTTTAGATATTAAGCATGAAACATCTTCTAGTAAGTGTCTACAAAGTTTGTTCAAATAAAAGCCCTTGGGTCAAAACTGGCCCGGCCCCAGGGGTGTCATTGTTTTTAACTATATGTGTATAGTAAAAACTTTAAAAAAATCTTCTTTCAAAAAGCCCAATGAGCTAGAGCTTAGATGTTTAGCATGAAACATCTTCTTATGGGTGTCTACCGAGTTTGTGCAAATAAAAGCCCTTGGGTTAAATTGGCCCTGCAACGTTGGGGGGCCTATATACAGGTGAGCGACCTCAGGGCCATCATGGCCCTCTTGTTTTTTTATTTGATGATTTTGTATTAAATGACTACTCTCTGAAAAATCAAATATTTCATATATTTGTCACATGACAATACAGTCCCTATAATAATTATACTTTGGGATTGTTTATTTACCATTTATGTAAATGTACTAAAGCTTTAATAATAATATTGCATAAATAAAAACCACAATCTACAGTTATAGTGTATTAGCAGTATGCTTGATGGCCGTATGCTTGATGGCCGTATGCTTGATGGCCGTATGCTTGATGGCGGCAACATATTTTCCCATGCGGCCAGTGTAGACAAAGATCAGCTGGTACATTTGTGACATCTGATCATGGTCTGCACTGTTCGCTATTCAGTCCATACATATTTTGATGAAATTTTCCCTAAAACTGATGAATGGTATTGTCTGGATTTAAAGATGGACAAGTCCATTGAAGGTAATTAGTGAGGTTAGGTTTAAATTTTATTTAGAATAATTTATAAATTACTGATTTTTTAAAAAAATATTTTGTGTAACAAATTTTATCATCATGTCACTTTTATATTCAAATATATAAAAACCTAGGTAGCATAATTTTTATATATTGTTTAATTACTCATTACTAACTTATTTACCGAAAATTTTGTCTCTTGATATATACATGTAGTTAATATGTACATGTAGTTAACATATTATTAATTTACATGTATATATATTTATATAATTTTATATATGAGGTCTAACAATTTGTCTCTCTACTTTACAAGATGAATTATTTAGCATGTATCTTTTTTGGTGCGAATCTTTTTTTCTGTGTGTAAATTAGCATAATTAAGTGAATAGGAAAAAATAGACACTCATTAAAATCACCAGAATGATATAACAACAATAGCCAAGTCTTAACTTATGATCTAAGTGTAAACTTAGGACCCTTGTCTTAACTAATGATCAAATTCTAAACTTAGGACCCCAAGTCTTAACTTTTGTCCCAAGTCTTAACCTAGGATCTAAGTTCTAACTTTTGACCCAAGTCTTAACTTTCAAGTCTTAACTTAGGATCTAAGTCTAAACTTATGGCTCAAGTCGCTTAGGACCAAAGACTAAACTTAGGACAAAAGACTAAATTTAGGACTCAAGTTTTAACTTATGATCCAAATCTGTACTAAGGACCAAAGTCTTAACTTATAACTTATTTGTGAATAATGCATATTAAGCATGTTGAATTTGTAAATATGATTTTAGAATGTCCACTATTAACAGAAGAACCGTTGTCTTCAAACTGTGAATAAATACCCTGCCAGCAATATTGATATTTAATTCAGATGAATGTATGACAAAATCTCTCCCGGACAAAAGTCCTCCCATCTAAAAATGACAAAGTGGACAAAATTTAATATCCTATGCCACTGTGTCATTTTAGATGACTTTTGGTCAGTAGAGTTCTTGTCCATTCCCTGTTTAAACAGCACAGATATGCAGCCAAGCCATGTTTCGTAATAATTAAAACACAGGCAAGATATTAATATATTTCTGCTGGTATTGAATTTTTTGTTTGTTTTAAAATCAAGCTACATCTAGCCTAATATTAAATGTATGTTAAGGTAATGACAGTTGAAGATGTTTAAGTATCATATACAATAGTCAAAATTCATCTGTTCCTATATTATATATAGTTTCTTAATATCTTTTGTAACTTTTTAAAGAATCTAAAATAAATAAACGAACATTAGCTCTTTCTAAAACTTAGAGATGAATTCAATGTTCTAGAAGCTTATCGTCATGAATTCAATGTTCTAGAAGCTTATCGTCATGAATTCAATGTTCTAGAACTTAGGGATGAATTCAATGGTCTAGAAGCATATTGTCATGAATATTGTGTGTCATGCTTAAGTATCAAACATATGTGAGTTTATCTCATATGTGATCCATATGTGCACAAAAGTGCATAAAAGTAACCATAAACATACAAGAAGTATTTTCTTCATGTTGATTGTTAAGACATATGACACTCAAAGGAAATAACACACAAGGAAATAACACACAAGGAAATAACACTTAGGAAATAACACTCTTAGGAAATAACACTCAAGAAAATGACACTCAAAGGAAATAAACACTTAAGAAAATAACACTCTTAGGAAATTATAAACACTTAAGGAAATGAAACTCAAAGGAAATAACACTCTATAGGAAATTTGTAGATTTTATATTTATTTCACAAAACTCATTAAAACAGTTTTGTCATAGAAGTAAAAAATAAATTGAATACCTACACAAGTTTACAGTTTTGTTAAAAATGTCAGAATATCCATCAGCTCAACTTAAAACTTTAATGATTGGTCAGGGCTTATTAAATAACTTACAGATTTTTTTTTAAACAATTTTCTGTGTGTAACATAGTTATATGTAAGGCATATTATTTATATATATCAAATAAGTCATGATTTTGAACCAATTTTCATGATTTTTAGCTCTATTCTTTGCTCATTTACTTTTTTGTTTTATAGTGTCGGATATTTTGCAAAATATCACCATTATTGCTTTAAACTGAATGTCACCATTTTCTGTTCAATGTCACTACCCTGTGTTCTGAATGTCATTATTTAAAATGATTCAATACATTTTGTAATGATAGTTATATGATTAAAATGATAAAACACTACTCCAGATAAGTTTATATATATAGTACATCATTCTCATAGAATATTATAGGTATAAAAATCAGAGATTCGGATGATTATTTGGAAATATGGTGGAAGGCCTGTTAACCGTTTTTTCTTTGGAACTACTTTTTTTGTCTCTTGGTTAAGTTTTATTGACAATGTTTGGAGAAAGTGCTTTTTTGTCACAGAACTATTTGTTAGTCACTATCTATATTGTTAAACTCTTTAATAAACATGTCTTAACATGTATGTGTTCTGTTTCATTCCATATTCCCCTTTTTTGTAGCTGGCTGTTATGTATTAAAGGCCCATGTTGTCTCAGAAATTATGTTATTTTGATGTCTCAAAACTTTTATAATGTTGGTGAACTTTTATAGTAGTATCCATAAAGTTACTAACTCACAGGCCAAATACCTGAACTATCTTGTTTATATTTTGCTTTTTTGGCAATAAATACAGTTATAGATATTTAGTATTTTATATGGAAGTCAAAATACTACTTTGTTTAGATTTTGCTACTTTTATGACAAATTATTTCGCTTTAATTTAATTACTTTATTCAGGAAACAAGCACCTAAACTTGCTCTTAAATTTTTATTTAAATGTTATAAAATTCATGTTAGCCCTTTCTAAAGAAGTAAAAATTTATTCATTTCTGAGGCATAATGTGCCTTTTAACCAATATAATTGTGATGTTTGATAAGAAAAGATTACCAAGAAAAGATGGTCATGAAAGGTAATGAAACAGAAGAGGGTGTAACCATTCTTCAGTTTCAAAGGATGCACCCGGTGTAGTAACGGTTCTCCTAGGTTTCTTTAACCAAGATTCTCTTTCAGTTCCGTCATTTCGTTATATATTTCCGATCTAATGTCTTGAAATCAATCGGTAGCCACCCAGTATATAAACTTGTACAAATACTACACAATTATAGTTGAAAGTGTTCGTGAACAAGTGGTTAAGGTCGATGACATCAAACTGCCTGTCACCGATGTGGGTTCCGCGAGGTTTTTCGGATTCTTAAAATTCTTTAATGTGAGAAAACTATCCATAACTTATGTGGTTTTACTCAAGTGCACGTTCGTGCCTTAAATAGTGCACGGAAGGGCACTTGAGGACTTCCTGCGCCAGTAAAGCCGGAAGTGCGACGTAAAAGCCAACCAAAGTAAATAAAATCCAGCCACAGTTGTCTTTTGAATAAGATTTTAATACCAAGGCATTTATATTGGTGCTCTACTCCAAGCATGCAAAAGAATCAGTGCTACCTCTAAAACGAGACAACTTCTGTATTCATGCAATTCCTCCGAGCAAATTAATTAACAGTTATCAGAGAGCATTGTAGATATGGTCAATTAAGTGCAAGAGAAAAATAAAGAAAAAAACGGTGCTAGCTGTTCCAGATTGAAAAAATTGCTACACTAATCTTACGGATTCACATTGTCACGATAGCTGATTCATGTGTCTTCAAAGATAATGATGATGGTTTATAAACATAACTAATTTAAATGTTCTTAAACAGGACTGAAGGTGTCATTGTATTGATTATGGGGAGTTACTGTAGTGACAGAAGTTTTGATTGGCTCGGAATTATATGTTTGTTTAGGTCGTCTGATATGAATCACTACCTCCATGATCATTTGAAAGATTTCAAGAACGCTGAGTAGAGACGCGCCAAGAAATAATCCCATAGCGCCACCTATATCCGATACAAATCGCACTGGCTGAAACAAAAAATAGACATTAAGTAGTGCAGTCATAGTGATGATACCATGTTAAGGACAATGTGAAAAGTATATTAACATTTTTATTTGAAAAGCGTAAATTAATGTTCTTCGCAAAATGACTAACGCTGTAATTGCAAACAAAGTAAAAAAACAGCAACAAACAAAAAACTTGATAATATACATGAACCTAATGCGTTATGAATAAATTCAAAGTAAATGTAGTTAGAATTATTATTCTTATTAAAATATATTGGAATGTATTTCTGACATTCCTTTTTTCAATATTGCAGAGACATTGTAAAACATGTTCGTGTTTTAAGCGCCAACTGAACATTCTCGTGCAATCAGTGCACGATCAGCCGGGCTATACGTGCCGCGGCTAAAATTGTCCGTTCTTGAAAACTTCCCCAAAAGTGATAAACTTTTGGAAAATGGACAAGTCAATTTAAGATAATTGGCGAGGTAAGAGTTAATTAAGTTACTTTCACACTCAAGAATACATAAAATACACCTCTTGTATTACAAGTATTCTTTCACTGCTTGATTGAGATGTATCTGAATGAAAGTTCCTCATTAAATTTAAGACTAACCTACATGAATATCACTCTCTTATATACGAGTAACCTTTTACTTTGTTATATATGCTGTGTCTCTTTATTTTGTTTCTATCTACATTATTTGTACATTGTACACAGATTGTTTGAATAATTTACCTTGTATGCCTCTATCTCAGTTATTTGCTGGTAGTTCAGCTCCTCAAAATATATACGTGCCCGAATAAAATTATAACTGTATCTGTAATTATACATCTAACTGTTTAAAATTTATTATTTTCTAATCAAGTTTTGTCATAATTAGTTATCCAGTCTTAATCAGCTATAAATGATGAAAATGAACAAACTTGTTAGACACATATATATTTAACTTAACGAAATTTGATCAATTAAAATAGTCTAAAGATGTGTAATCAATAATATCTTTGTTTGTTAGCCGTAAGAAATATTAATTTTAAATACAATGTATCATATGTCATCTGAATAAGCCTTTGCCAGACAACAATTGCCCTACAGCATTTGCCAGGCAACATTTGCCAGACAACATTTGCCAGACAACCTTTGCAAGACATCATTTGCCAGACAACATTTGCCAAACAACATTTGCCAGACAGCCTTTGTCATCAGTAGAGATTCTGACCTACAGGCACTATATTGTCGGTTATACATTTTTTGTAATTTGATATTGAATCTTTAAAATGACTGGTCCAAATTCAAAGCAGGGAAAATTCCGTGCAAAAATATGCAAGAATTTATTTGGGCTGATGTCATATATGTTTTGAATTAATTAGTTTATTTTGACCTTCAATCTAAGACTAGGTTGAATGAAAAGATTATCAAATGTAATGCAGGAGTTAAAATTCTCACTTTTCATAATCAAAAGTCTTATTCTTTAACTGAAGACAGGCTTCCTCCATTGACGGCATCTGTCGTCTGCAGACGTCTTCCATTAGCACCTTCTCCTGAAATAGTATTTTGTCGGCATTGTAAAACAATATTATAATATTGTACGTTTGTAACGTCGCTTTTCATTGGATAATCGTGACGTTTATAGTTTTTTATAATACTGCACGTTTGTAACGTCATTTTTCATTGGATAATCGTGACGTTTATATAGTTTTATATACACGGCTGCTACCGATTCATGAAGAAATCTAACTTTTTGTCTCTAAAAATGATGCTTGCTGTATTATAAATTCGTTATAAAGATCGTTGACAGGTTATATGGTCGTATATAAACGGCTGTTTGCAATATAACCCTCGCCTAACGGCTCGGGTTATATTTACAAAAAGCCGTTTATATAGGGCCATATAACCTGCCAACGATCTTTATAACTAATAATATACACGGCTGCTGTCGATTTTTAAAGAAATTTCGCTTTATTCCTCTAAAAATGATACTTGCTGTATTATAAATTCGTTATAAATATTTCTGACAGGTTATATGGCTAATAACTGAAAATTTAACCGAAACGCGGTAGGATTTTTTTATAATTATAATATACATATATGTATCAGTGATCTCGAGTCTTATTTATGCAATAAATAGACATATGTATAAATAAGAAGTAATTTATAGCGATCCTAAAACTCTAGCTAAACTATTCACTTGATGAATATTAAAAATGAGAACATATTCTTGACAATAACAGCATGGGATTCTACTAAAGTGTTCGATTGTGTCTAGGTTCGGACAGTATTCTTCCACTAGGCCAGGACAGCATTCTTCCACTAGGCCAGGACATTATTCATCAACTAGGTAAACTGAGTAATTAAATTATCGACCTTATTTGTGTCCAAATGAATTAAAACAAAACCAAAAAAATATACAAGCATACAAAGAAAATGATACATGTGATACATTCAATAAAAATTGGTCATACTAGGTAGTCCTCATTTGGCCAACGTCTTCCCGATATTGTCTTTTCATAAACTGTTTCCCTGAAAAAACATTTTTTTTTTTGTAGTTCTTATATACATTTATCGAGTGTTCACTCCTGCCTGGAATAATGCAAAAATGGTACTTTAGATCTTCCCCTACTAGTAAAAGCTAGACAGTCGTCATTTGACCTTGACAATGTCGGCATATAGTAAACTAAAATACAGCCTAAAATATATTTATCACTATTCTGAGAAATTAAAAGTCATCATAAAATAATAGCCATGTAATCAATTAGATGAATGGTGTAATTCCCGTAGGAAAAATAAAACATAACGAATTCAAAAAAGCAACGCAATAGTGGATATCGAATATGAATAGATTACGGTTTATAAGCATGAATATATTGATTTTAACTTCACTTTGATGAAACTTTTTTATCCATTCTCACAAAATAACTAGTACTGGTGACGCAAGAAGAGATCGAACCCATCATGCCTGGGTTGAGAGATAGATACGGTATCTCAGATCATTAAAACAAACACAAACCTGCATGGGCTGATACAATCACATACTGACGTCCCAGACTGAAAGTTGAAGTTAACATTTTCCGCGCAGGTATCTTCTGTAACATAAAAATAGTAATAAAATATAAAGTCATCACTTTGCTAAACTGCTAAACCAATCAATTAGTGTTAAGAGTAGACCCAGATGTGTATTATAAACGTGAAACAACAAGTTCTAATAAATACGAACAGTTAATTATCAAATAACATAAATAAGAGCTTTACACATAATATTTGCTAATTTTGATGTTGAAAAAAAATCCAATTAACTAAGTGATAAATTTATCTTGTTTCAATTCTGCAGAGGAATCAATGGCTATCACTATATAATTAACAGTAACATAGTGTGTTTCTCGTGTATTTTATCAAGCTATCTACCATTAAACATTTTGTTGTATACATATCTGACGAAACTTCCTTGTAATGTACATTATATCATTATATTTAAGACATAGAGGATATTGCAAGAGTATAAGTTCAATACTGAATTTATTGAACGAGTTGAATGAAAAAATATTATTCAAACAACGATTTCAATATACATTCAGTAATAAATGTACTCTATCACATACCCAAAATAAAGACTGTTTAAAGTGTAAAAGAATATTCTAACGCAAATGGCGTCACGTCAAAATATATGCACGGCAGTGCACAATTTTTACGGAGTCGCAAAGGCGGCACCGGTACGAGATGAACTGCTAAACAGTAGTTACATACCAGTTTTATTTTGATTGTCACAAACATGTAGCATTTCTTGACTGAAGTGGAGATCCGGTGCATCAAATGGTATACAATTACACTCATCTATCGTCATTTCAACACGACAAAACTCCATGCACGACTTTTCAGCAAATAAAAAAATCATATTAAGTCTTAGCAGCACGACCAAACCATTTAAAAAAGGTATGAGATCTTATATTTATGATTTCACTGGATGAAAATTACAAAAAGTGTACTGTTTGGACCCATCAACACGAAGCCAGGGCCCCAAAAGAAAATATAAAAAAAATCCTGATCAGTATGAAATTTTCTTTGATCATATAAGGCTAAACTAAAAGTTACATATACAAATATAAAATAAAAGGCTAATTTTTTAATTGAAACAATTCATTTCGGGATAAAAATGTAGCAGCAATGATGATACAGTTACAAAAATAAATCAAAATAAGTATCAAATTTAGGATCAAGGTCAATATTTGGATAATTTTTAAACGTGCGTTTTTTTTGTAACGTTATCATGATTTTTCTTTTAAATTTTATGAACTGATGCTACTTAAAGTCAATCTTAAAGATAATCTTGAATATTAAATCTAAGAGAATAAAAGAATGCGAGATTTTGAAATACAAACATTGATCCGATCTTGATCATGTTTCCTTCAATCTTTGTTTAGACGTGGTTTGGCAACATGCTAGTTACATGTACCATTTTCCCGCCCTTTAACATGTGTTATATCTCGTTAGTAATGAAATAATTCCAAAGCCGTATCAGTATGATTTAGTAATTAAAAGATTTGTTATGAAAATGAAAAAAAATGGCTTCATTATGCGCATTTTTGTGAAACTCGAAATAAACGTTCCAAATAATATCATTTACATTCATCACAATCATTAATAGCTTGGTGATAATTTGGTAGTATACTTACAATTCTGCCAGGTTTGGTCAAAAGTTCGTGGATTGCAGCTATAATGATCATACAGTAAAAAATCAACACCAAATGTTTACATTATAAATTGCCCCATGTGGCTAGGGGTTGCCTTTATGGGTTGAGACATAAGAAGATAGTATGACCCTTTGTGATCATAAGACGCGACTAAATAGGTTCGAAATACTGGAATCTATGCATCTCTTAGCTCAAGAAGGTGAGACGATTTTCAAACCTTGTTTTGCTTAAAGTTTGTAACATCCGAGGTTAACCAAAATCATCTTTATTCTGTTGGTGCGCCGTAAAATCAAACCAAACAAACATAATCAATTCTGTAAAAATTACGTCTTGGCAAAATCATAGGTGTTCGGCGCGTTGATTGGTCACTACCCCCAGGCCCCCCTCATCCACTCTACAACCCTTTGCTAAATATAAATGTATCATTTTTTAATTTTTTGTGGGAAATGAAGGTAATTGAATTAAAAGCATTTACCAAATATTTCAAATGAAAAATACTGCAGTTTACATGGTTTTGAGCGGTAAGAGGGTTGTAGAGTGGATGAGGGGGGCCCGGGGGTAGTGACCAATCAACGCGCCGAACACCTATGGGCAAAATAGCCTATGAAGAAAAAAGACAAAACAAAAAACTAAATAATGGTTTCGTTATAGATTTATAGTTTCAATTTGTGTTCTATTTTGATATGTTAATAGATATAATGTCTATACTCTCTATATATGTTAAAAATGTTGACCGCTCATCAGTTCATTCATCGCCGCTCATGCATTCAATTATAGGGAAGACATTAGGGAGCATCGAAACACGAGGCTATCTGATTTGTACGAGGGGGGCGTTTTGTATCATAAAACACGTTCCATGTAGTCACAATATGAACCCCCTCCCCCCCTCCAAAAAAGTAACCAATGGACGACCATCTGAACGTGACATATCAATCGTTATTCCTTTCTCTGTCGTCACAAAAAGTAAACCTCAGAAAAAATGAATACTCTGGAGTGTGCACTAAAGTTTAGAGCATTTTGTGAAAAATGGCGGTTTTTTATTGAAAGTCTCCCGTTACAAGTTCAAATTGATATAAAACTATAAAAACTGCTTTAATACTAATCAAACTTTGCACAAATGTTGACTGGAAGCTCAGTCTTAAATTTCCTGTTAACATGGCAACGAGGGGACATCTCAAAATTGCCAAAAAATTACTATTTTGCATTGATTTTTTCCTTCAAAGGAGTGCAACTTCTCAATGGATTGAGATAGACTCAAAGGCTTTTCAGCGTTGGTTACACCTACCTTATGATGACCTGGGGTCATTTCGAGCCTCTTACAATCCAGATTTTCCTTGGCGATGAAGGGGCCTGCCCCCTTCAAACCCCCCAAACATAAGGGGGTATATCCCCCTTCTGGCACCCCCTGATGTACCTTTTTGACAGGGGGCGGCGCCGAAAAAGTGATCACTTTTTTATTTGGGGCCCAAACAGGACAATTTTTCACTATTTGAGGCCTAAAAGAGGGGGATCGAAAGTGCGTTGTTTCCGCGTATATATGAGGTAAAGGGTTAACAAAAAATGATGAAAATACCTGAAATTACCCACAATCGCGTTTTTCCATGTTAAAACATGGCCTTACATATAATTTTGAAGAAAATTTGTTGTTTTGTAGATTTTTTTTTGATTTTTTTCATTAACGCACTGTGTTTGAATGTATATACGATTTATCTCTGTTATAAAGGTCCCCGAACTATGATACAATAAACTGAAAATGTTAATTTCAATTAACAGAATTCCCTTTGGACTTTATCTGGAGCAATTATTTTGTATTTTATTGCTTTAGTTTAATTGCAAGTTTTGATAATACTGATACGAATAGATAAATTACTAGTATTGACTATTATTCTTTTCTTTAATTCTAAAGGTTTAATTTTTTACTATTTTAGATCTACTCGTAACAAATTATATATGTAACTTCTTGCAACAAAATATATCGTTATGTGTTTTAATAATTAAATGTTTTTTTTGAGTCAGAAGTCGGACTTTTCAACTAAACAAGGCAAGAAACAAATCAATCCAAAATACTACTACTACTTAAAAACAAGTAAATATTTGCACCATGAAGATACATGACACTCAACAAGTACAGTCGAACTTTGTTAACTCGAACTCGGAAGACTGGAGAAAATTTGTTCGAAATATCGGTTGTTCGAGTTAACAGAATTTGTAATTTAAATATCTGTTTGAAATAAACAATGCATACTTACAGCAATACTGTATGAAACATTGTAACGTTTCTTGAAACTGACACCATCTGTACAATCTTTATAAGGCCGACCTAGTCTCGAAATGTTCACCTGAAATTTTATACAATTTTTACAAAACAATTCTAACATGTGACTTAAAACCCGACCTTCACTAAAAATAATTTGTATATGTTTAGTATGTCAAATATAAACATTAAGAAGGATTTTGTACATGTAATAACAGGTCGTTTCAAACGTTAACCATTAGGAAAATTGCACCCTGACATACAATTGCCCCTGACCCTACATAATTCTTATTTGTAATCTGTAATTAAATTCCAAAAACTTAAAATAAATATAAACTCTTCAACTGTTACTGAGCTGACAGGTTAAATCTGTGTAATATTATGATGATAATTGATAATTTACCGTTATAATGTGTGACTTAGATTACTAAATTTGAATTTTGATGGAAAAAAATCCCTTATACAAACTTACTACTCGAAGGCCAATCATTGTTTCGAAGCCTGGACTCAGTGTGAGACCTTCCTCTGCCGGCATTGGAAAGGTTCCCGGCTCATGGAACACCATACGAACACCATAACCGGAAGCAAAGTTTTGAATGTATTCACCTACTTCAAGATTGAGTCTTAATTTGATACCTGAAAGTTTCACGATTAATTTGTTAAATAAGGCTTGAATTCTAAATATTTTGTTTATTTGTTTTTACTTTCACCTTCGATGTAATGAAGAAAATCGGTTGACAAGACTTTTTGGTTTTGTTATTTTTGTTTGATAGCCCTTTAAGCTAATAAGATAGAGCTATTAATCCTGGAATCGTTTGTTCGATCCTCAGGCGAGCCGAAGTTACTCCATGACAGTTAATATCAGATGATTATTCTAATGGTTATTTGTCTCTCGCCACTGATTCGAAAATCATGTAAGACTAGTGGATGAATTGACAATTAATGGTTAGATATCCAGGAAAGCCAGATAAGGTGCACCGATCGCTGAGGTTTGACAAAAATATGTTGAAATCTGCATAAAAAAGCAACCATAAAAAATATACAAATCCAAATTGTTGCTTTGAAAAAACATGATAAAGGTATATGAGCATTACCGTGACTTGGACCACTCCTCCAGGCTGTGTATTTTGGTGAGTCCATCGTAAAACAGTTGCCATAATCAGCAGATGTAAACTCGGTGAAAGATGTCCTACAAGAAAACAAAAATGACAATGCGCAAAATATCTTACATAATCTAAAGGCATTATTTAAACGTTTTGAAAAAAAATAATAGAGAGGAAAAAGAAAGCCAAATGCGCCAAAATTGAAAATGTTGCAGGCTCGATTTGATTCAGAGTATCATTATTGTTCTTTACTTACGTAACGTTTTGATGTCTTCCGGCAAATGAAGCTCGTGATATAAAATCAAGTTTCTGATGTCCCATCTCTTTACGTTGATCTCTGTAATAAAATATTTCAAAATCCATAGAGGATATTCAAGTTTTTTTCTGTAAATATAGGATTTATTTTCATCGATTGGTATGAAAATATATATTTCATGAGTGGCGGTAGCACAAGATGAAAATCAATCCTGTATTTATAGAAAAAAACTTGAATTTTCTGTTTATTATAAACATTTTTCTAAATTTTGACATAACAATTTGAAAAACTTTCTCTTAAATTTTGTGTACTGGCAGAATTTAGAAGAAAGTGATCCGGCAAGACACCAGTGAAAATACGGAAAATGAAAAAACGCATTTTATTAAACCAATAATTCTCAATATTTCATTTATAAGTTTATAACAAAATAATGTATGTGACGAATGTATGAATAAGTCTAAATATTGTAATGTTTTTATAACAAACGCAATATTATTAATGCAATGCTCTCTTATAAATTCATATCATTGCTCTTTTCAGACATAAGCAATGTCACAAAATTTTAAATAGTTTATTAGCATAAATAAGAAAAATGACAACAACAAAATATAAATAAATTTATATGCTCACACAGATTCATTCCTGAATTTAGTCTTAAATGTTCTAGTCACTTCCTCCCATACGTCACGTGGGTCCGCTCTAAGAGCGTTCTCATTTTCATCAAGATTACTGTCAACATCATCGTTGTCATCATCATCATCGTCATCATTATCAAAATAATCCATAAAACACAAAAAGCCACACTCGTAATATTCATAAAACGAAGTACTAGTATCCATCGTCGTGTTCAACTCATCGCCCGCATCTTGCCAGTCAGTAGTGGTTGATTCAGAAACCGATGATGTAGTAGTCGATGTACTTGACGATACGGTTGATTGTGTAGATTTTAAGGCCGAGGTAGATGTAATTAATGATCTCATGATGGGACTGTTTCTACTGGCCGTGCTAGATTGATGTTTTTTATGAGTGCTACTTGATATCGGACGATTTGTGAAACCACTGAAAGCGTCTGAAGTTGTTCTAGAATCTGATGATGATGATCCAGATGGATTTGAAGATGTTGTAAAGTCAACATTTGACGTTACGGCCTAAAATTATACGTTTTGACTGTCATCAGTTTTCAACTTTTTAATCATCCTGGTTTTATTTCTATATATACATGTAAACTATTTTTTACATCAATTGTGAATCGAAAGAGATTGATATGCTTGGAAGTCGATTCATTTTTCTCTTAAGATCATAATGTTTTAGATGCTCTATCGTCAAATCATAGTATAGATTTAAGATTGATATAGGACGAAATACATGAAAGATATTTGAATGGCCATGACACAAGCACGTACATACCACAATGTTCATTAATTAAACGTTACATGATCAATTTTATAAGATTAAATGATTGCATACGGTGTGGGGGAAATGCAGACGAGATAGGTCGAAAGCTGAAATTCTTCTAGTTCTTTACAGGCACGCACTATATACAGGTATATTTAAAGATATATTATTGTGAAATATTGTTGTTTACACAATCTTAATATGATCGATTCTCGTAATGGTTGTAACAAAAAAGTCGCTGTTAGTTAACATACAAGGATTTTGTGCATAAACAGAATAGAATGTTCCGTAACAAACTATTTTTCACCTACACAATCTTTTTAAATTAAATTTTAATTTATTTATCAGAGGTATTTTCTGTTAAGGAAACATATTTCTTTTATCAACAATTATTCTTTGTTAAAAATTCAAACTATATTTTTGTATTTTTGTAAAATTGTATAAATTAAACAAAATATATAGAGGATATTCAAGTTTTTTCTATAAATACATGATTTATTTTCATCGAGTGGTATGAAAATAAATATTTCATGAGTGGCGGTAGCCACGAGTGAAATATGGTAATTTTCATGCCACAAGATGAAATAAATCATGTATTTATAGAAAAAACTTGAATTTTCTGTTTATTATATACATTTTTCTCTTTTTTGCGATAACATTTGAAAGACTTTCCCTTAAATTTTGTGTACTGGCAGAATTTAAAAGAAAGTAGTCCGGCAAGACACCAGTGAAAATACGGAAAATATGTTTCACTGCAGTGAAAAATAAATTTTTACAGTGAAAATACGGAAAATGAAAATACGCATTTTATTTCATCAATATTTCTCAATATTTCATTTATAAATATATAATAAATATCATTATACCTCTTTCTCGTATAAGATATTTTTCAGTACAAGTGATTGACCTATTTGTGACTTCCTTGCAGGATTGAGGTTACAAAATGTCACTGCTGGAAATCTGTGAGAACTGAAGCCTAACGAAACTGTCGTCTGCACGGGGTGTGATTGGAATGTTCTGGAAGAAAAACAAAACCCCGATTCTTTTTGTCAGAAGCAACAGCTTAAGTCTTTTCCAATATCCTAATTTGCTGTTTTTTTTACAATCAAGTGGGTTTAAAGTGAATTGGTATACAATGGGCACACTTTCCATAACTATTTCAAATATTGATAAAAACAATAGAAATGAACAAGTTAGATATTTTTATTAAATATTGCTGAAATAAAAAGGGTAAATACGAGAGAGGTCTTTAGTGATATAGTATGAACATATATATGGTGAATAATAATATTTTGTTGTAGAACAATTTATTATCTGCTATATATCTATATGTCATATGGGTTCATGTATCTAACACTTACCATCAACGTACATATTTATTTCTTTCGTGGTTTGTTTTCATGTATGATATTAAATACTATCAACATAAAAAATATTATAAAGTATTAGAGATCTTCCGTTATGGACCAATTCACTTTAATAGCGAGCTCGACGCTGCTCGCAAAGCGAGCTTTACGGTAACGCGAGTACCTGCTAAGTGATGGTTTTGAAAACTTTCGTCCGAAGTACCGAATTGAACACATCACAACTTTTCGAATTACAAGATACCGATAAAAGCCGATGTACTCTGATTGAAAACGGAAGCGTAGACTGGTGTCCAGCGCACTTATATAGGAACCATAATAGAAAGGAGGAACCAGAATAACGGTAGCAGTGTATAAAATACCGAATGACAATTTTAAAACGGAAAATGTAAATTAAAAATGAACGATTATTTTAAACTATCTTACGGTAAAAGAAAATCGAGCTCGCTTTGAGGCTTTGCCTTTTTCATATTAAAGACAAATGACCCTTGCGATTTTTAATAAATTGAGACAAACATTGATTAGCAGTCATTGACATATAGAGCTTTTACGCCATGTAAGATGTTTAAATATAACAAAATTTCACAAAATTTCACAAGGGAAAATTATGGTCCGCGCAGTCGGGCATAGATCTGTACTGTTGACAACCTAGATTCAATTTTTTATCTCCGAAATTGATATAAGTGAAGCGAGGAATTTAGCGGGTTCAATAATCACTTTTCATATTGAATAAATTAATAAATTTGCTAAGGTTGTTTAGAACTGATTAGTTGTTTGATTAAGCATATCTATGACTTTGTACATACTAGGTCTATGATAAAAATGACCCTTCATAAATCGGATTCTTAAATCACGGTAGGTACAGCATATAAGTATAAAATGATATCCATCCTCGATCTCAAAGCATTGACATTTTTGGCATAATTTTTCCTGTCTCCTACCATATCTACCTGTTTGAATCCTCAGATTATGCTAAGAAATTCTTAAACGCTAATGCTACTCCTTAAATATTTGGATTTGAGTCTGGTTTATATGAATATAAAGAATGTCTAAAACATAATTGTTGTTTAAATCTTCTTGCCATTTTTGTTCAAAAATTTATCCAAAACTCTTTGTTTAAATGTACCAAAAATGCATTTATATTAATGTAATTTGGTTTCAAAAATACATCTGCAAACCATATGTTTCTAATAATATGTCATAAAATAACATTGTATGTCCAATTTTTGACACATTTAAACATTGCTTTAATGAGACTATTACAATCTTCATTATATACTTTATAAGTGAAGAATTACTCTTATTCAATTTCTAATTTCATACTTATTAGAGCTTATTCTCCAGATTGTATACACTGAAACATTTTGTGTTACATTTTATACCAACCGTGACAAAATGTTTTATATGTATGATGTATAACGAGATACAAGTTCAAGAAAAAATTCTTCTTTTCTTCGCCATTAAATAGTAATGTCTATATCAGCGGAAAAGTTACTAAAGCATTAATTATACAGAGTCTTTGTTTCTTTGGTTTTACGTACGGCCCACTAACACAATTAAATCATACAAAAGTCTTTGTTTCTTTGGTCTTACGGCGCACTAACACAATTAAATCATACAAAAGTCTTTGTTTCTTTGGTCTTACGGCGCACTAACACAATTAAATCATACAAAAGTCTTTGTTTCTTTGGTCTTACGGCGCACTAACACAATTAAATCATACAAAAGTCTTTGTTTCTTTGGTCTTACGGCCCACTAACACAATTAAATCATACAAAAGTCTTTGTTTCTTTGGTCTTACGGCCCACTAACACAATTAAATCATATAAAAGTCTTTGTTTCTTTGGTCTTTTACGGCCCACTAACACAATTAAATCATACAAAAGTCTTTGTTTCTTTGGTTTTACGTACGGCCCACTGACACAGTTTAATCATACAAAAGTCTTTGTTTCTTTGGTTTTACGGCGCACTTACACAGTTTAATCATACAAAAGTCTTTGTTTCTTTGGTTTTACGGCGCACCAACACAGTTTAATCATACAAAAGTATTTTTTACTCTCGTTTTACGGCGCACCAACACAGTAAAAGTCGTATCATACAAACTGTATCGTAGTAGAAAGACAAAAGAATGAGAAAAATAAAGTACTTACAAGAAGAGTTCCGACAATTGCCACAACATAACTCCAAATGCTCCCAGTAGGAATAAACACCACAAAAGTTTCACGGGGCGTTGTTTGGAAGAAGCAATTTTCGGTATACCGTGCCAAGAACTTGACTCGGCCAGAGATTTTAGAACTTCCGACACACTTCGATGATGTTTCATGTTTTCTTGTTTCAATATTGAATTTTTTGACTTGAAAATGCATACGTCCTCTTCAAGACAAATTATTGTTTTGAATCTTCTCTCATTTAAAATCAATTGCTGTTTGATTGAATTCCTCTTACAATTAAATGTCAATCAAGGGGAAATGTCCTTCCAATGTTGCTGATATATAGCTGTATACATTAACTGTCATTTACGATCAATTATTTTATATTTTCATCTAATTCCTAATTGCTTTAGAGCTTTGTAACATTGTTGTTTAAAGCTTTTATTTGTTTTATCTAATTTGATTGACTCACAGCGGAATATTATTATTCTATTACTTTTAGTATGGATCAATAATCACTAATTTTTTCACTTGAAATTATTTTCGGATGCATAAATAATCTGATGTAATAATTAGAAATGGACTTGATCATAAAGCAATTATAAATGAGATATAGCAAATTGAATATTAATGAAAAGTCGTAATATCCTGGGAAATGTGTATTTTGCAATATCACACAATATAGGTATCCTTTCAAATAGAGTACCAAAGGGTGCAGTGTTTGTAGTTGTTGTCGTACAGAGAGGTCCTCGGGGATCTCTTTCCTTCTCTTTTCACTGAAGAGTGCTCCAAAATAAGACGAAGGGCTGGATTCGGTTGATGTTGCTTCTTGTCTAATACAGATTCTCATTTATCATATAAATGATAAATGTATTTTTTTTCTTTGATGCTGATAGTAGATTCATTGAACAAACTAATTTATGTCGGCAAGATATACATTTCGATAGAATGGTTATAAGATTTTAACGAACTGCTGTCTCTATTCGTCCGTCTGTTTTTTGTCTGTTTCTCTGTCTGTCACCTGGCTCTCTGTCTGTCTGTCTGTCTGTCTGTCTGTCTTTTCTTGTCTCTACAGCAATTACATTTTAGTTGCTAAAGTTCATTCTGAGATACTTTTAGCCTTGTTGTTGTTATGGTTGCTTTTGTACTGATACTGTTTGTGGCGCCGTTATATGTCGCAACACCGCTAAATGTCGCATTTACCGCTAAATGTCGCACCATTACCGCTAAATGTCGCAACCGCCGCTAAATGTCGCAAAATCATTTGCCGTTAAATGTCGCACGGATTTCCCCTACCGTTAAATGTCGCAAAACTATCGTTAAATGTCGCAAGATGTTGAACTCGAGTTTTATATAAATCAGCGGATCTGTGGATTTTACAGATACAGCGAGTGTTGTATTCTTACGCATTTTACAAAACTTTTTCTTACTAATACTATGTTGTTATTGGTGGTGGTCGTGTTGGCGGTGGTGGCAGCGGCGGCGGCGAAATTAAAACGCTTTTTAAGGCAAAACTTAGAAGAATTAAAATTACCTCTTATGAAAAAGGTAACAGAAATATTTCATGGATTTTTTTTATTGAAAATATGGAAAAATATACTGAAAAACATTACAAAAGGAAAAAAGATATTTCAGACGTATGTATAAGTTACCTGGCCCTGAGTTTACCCCAAATAAGTGGCTTGCCCGGCTATAGACTACACGTGAAAATCAAATAAAAAACAAAAAAAATATAGAATTCTATACCTATCAATGAAATTGTCAGTGTCAGTTCTAGCTAGGCGCCGTTGAACGTTTTAATAGCCTGAGCAACAGAAATAAATTAGTGTAGATGTGATATATACGCGCTGCATTTTGAACAATCTTATGAATATTTTTTATTTTCTACTTTTGCAATTTTTTTTTTTTTTTTTTTTTTTTTTTTTTTCAATTTTGTTATTTTAGTCTGATGCTGATTTTTTTTAAAAATAAGTCAGTGTTCATGTAATTTACTTTTTTTGTTTACATTTGTTACAATGTCACGAATGTGTTTCCTATTCTAATTAAAATCTGGGACCAAAATTTTATTATTGTTCCAGTTAAAATATACAAACCAGGGTATGAATTTTTTAAAACTAACGCATAGATAAATCTACATCTCTAATAAACGTTATTGCTATGACGAAACTGGTAATATCTTTTTCTAAATTTATATACTATTGGATGCACGTTAACTTGTGTGCAAGATTTCAGATTATTCGCTCACACTATTTTTCCAGTATAAGTGCAAAATGACCCAAAAATGAAAAGTGGTTAAACGCTTTTAAAACCCAAATCGGACAAGAATTACACATAATCGCGGTTTTATTTATTACATTGTAATTAAGATCCTTGACAAAATACAATTTATATCGAAATCAAATCAGAGTACATATATTTATTATATACCTATAAATGAAATATTGAGAATTATTTAATTTTACCCATGAAATATGGTGCTATATCAGTCAAATATATTTCATATTTTTTTAAAATAAATATGAAATATAAATATGAAAGTGGGCGGAGTCAAAACTCATATTTATTATAAGGGACTTCTTTCGCCGTTTTGTTTAAAAAATCTGATAAATACAAAACAATTTTTTCTTGAATTTTGTTTTGAAAACTATCTAGCATGATAGAAAATGGGCTAACTAAGAAAATTAATCCGAACACCAATATCTTTAATTTAGTAATTAACGCTGTACAGACGTTTAAAGAGTTGTTTTCATGACGTCACAATGTAGCGCCAAACAGCGCGTGCTTACGCATAAATTACTGCGCGCTGTACAATTGCAGTTGGTAGCAAGCAAGGGGATTCGTTACCACTTTCTTTGATAATGAAATTAAATAAAAAGGTTATTTTTTCGTTTTTCGTGAAATATGGTATATATTTTCACTCAACATGATAGAATCCCACATATTTTCACTCGCCGTACCGGCTCGTGAAAATATGTGGCATTTTATCATGTTTCGTGAAAATATATTCCATATTTCACGCAAACGAAAAAATATCCTCTTAATATTGATGAAATAAAACGCTTATTTTCATTTTCGTACTTCACTGTAAAAAAGTATTTTAGTGAAACATATTTTCTGTGTATTCACTGGTGTCTTGTCGGACTTCTCTCTTTTTTTAAATTCTGCTAGTACACAAATTTAAGGAATAGTCTTCTAAATTGTAATTTAAGAATAGAGACAAATGTATATAATAAACAGAAAATTCAAGTTTTTTCTATAAATACATGATTTATTTTCATATTGTGGCATGAAAATTATCACATTTCACTCGTGGAAACCGCCACTCATGAAATATTTATTCTCATACCACTTGATGAAAATAAATCGTGTATTTACAGAAAAAACTTGAATATCCCCTATACATTTTAACATCTTTTGTATATTTGTCCTGCAGTTTATCTATGTACGAATTTATTTTTTATGTGTTTAGGTTTTAGGACCTCAGTGGAGATCCTTTAATTAAATACCTTAACAAACTTATATATAAACCGTTTTTAACTTTAAGGTCCCAGCTTCTTTCAATATTTCATTTTGATACCACTTCCAATTGTTCTTGCGTCTAAATGCCCGAATGACGAATAAAAACTGTTTCGCGCATGTCACGTGATTATGGTGGCTGATTTGTGCCATTTCGCGTTTTCGCCCCGCGACCCCGCCAAGCGAAAAGTCGAGAATTAACAAGTTAAAATGGCGGGGGCGCGGAGCGAATACACGCTAATTAGCGGGGGCGCGGAGCGAAAAGTCGAGATTTAATTGTAAAACCGCGGGGCCGCGAAGCGAAATATTTATTGTTATAGGGCGCTAATAAGCGTGCTGTTGTTCGCGCCCCCGCCAAATTATTCTTAAAAACCTCGACTTTTCGCTCCGCGCCCCCGCTAATTAGCGTGTTTTCGCCCCGCGCCCGCCCGCCGTTTAATTTCTTAAATCTCGTCCCGCGACCCCGCGGGGCGAAGTTTTGTTTCTTAAATTTCGCCCCGCGCCCCGCTAATTAGCGTGTTTTCGCCACGCGACCCGCCGTTTTATTTCTTAAAATCTCGCTTCGCGACCCCGCGGGACGAAGTTTTATTCTTAATTTTCGACTTCCGGTTTTTAGTGGGGCATGCGCAGTTTGTTTTACACAATGTGTTAACACAGGCAAGAATGCATTCTATCTGTAACTTTGTGACATTTTAACAGGTTAAACAAAAATTCAATACAGTATAGATACCGATTAACTTTTGATTTAGAGATATTTTCTTCTATTATTCTGTGGAAATCGAAAACACGAAAATTAAGAAATAAAAACTTCGGCCCGCGTGAGCGCGGAGCGAAATTTAAGGAATTAAACGGCGGGGTCGCGGGGCGAAAACACGCTAATTAGCGGGGGCGCGGGGCGAGATTTAAGAAATAAAACTTCGCCCGGCGGGGTCGCGGAGCGAGATTTTAGAAATAAAACGGCGGGGTCGCGGGGCGAAAACACGCTAATTAGCAGGGTCGCGGGGGCGATATTTAAAAATAAAACTTCGGCCCGCGGGGTCGCGGAGCGAGATTTAAGAAATAAAACGGCGGGGGCGCGGGGCGAAAATTCGCTAATTAGCGGAGGCGCCGAACGAGGTTGCAAGAATGAATAAAACCGCGGAGGCGCGGAGCGAAAAGACGAGATTTAATTACAAAAACGGCGGGGCCGCGGAGCGAAAACACGCTAATTAGCGGGGGCGCGGAGCGAAAAGTCGAGTTTTTTAAAGAATAATTTTGCGGGGGCGCGAACAACAGCACGCTGATTAGCGCCCTATAACAATAAATATTTCGCTTCGCGGGCCCCGCGGTTTTACAATAAAATCTTGACTTTTCGCCACGCGACCCCGCTAATTAGCGTGTTTTTGGGTTTTCCGCCCCCCCCGGCCTTTTTTAATTTGTTAATTTTTCGTTTTTGGGGTTTTGGGGGGGTTTTCGCGGGGGGGGAACACGAAATGGCCCCAAACCAGCCCCCTTTTACTGATTTTTGTCCCCAACCAGGGGTTAAAAACTTTTTGGTCCTTTCCAATTACCAGGCGGGAACAATGTTTCAAAATTAAATCCCATGGCAAAAAAATCCGTGTTAAAAAAAGGGGTGGGAATTGTTTTTTGCTGGCTTTTTCTTTTAACGGATTTTGTTTATTTAAAGTTTTTTAAAAAAGAAAACTTGGTTTAAAAACTTTTCCCAAAGATTTTTCCCCCGAGCGTTCAAATTTTTTCTTTAAAGATATTTTTCCTTTGCACTTTTTTACTGTGCTACATTTGGGCCGGGGGAATTTTTTGGGCCCGGCCGTAAAAGGAACCTATGGCAGTTTTGGAAATTTTTTCCCTTTTTATTTTAGGACGTGGGAGAACTTAGTTTTAAACCCAAAAAAGTAAGTTTTTTTAAAATTTAATTAAAAAAAAATTAAAATTAAGGCCAAAACGAAAATATTATAAAAAAAGGGAAAAAAGGGGTTATTTTTTTTTTTTGGGGAAAAAATTAAATTTTTTATTAGGGGTTTTTTTGTATCCAAAAAATTTTTGGAAAATTATCAAAAATTTTTCTTTGGGTAAAAAAATTTTGTTTAAACCAAAAAGTTAAAATTTTCCCATGAAATTGTATTTTAAAATTTTTTAAATTAGAAAATTAAAATTCAAAGGATTTAATTTTAAAACTTTTTTTTTTTATGTTTAATTGTTTGAAAAAAAAGTTTTTTTTTGACCTTTTTTTTGAAATTGGTTTAATAAATAAAAAAAAAAAAATACAGATATAAATAAATTATTTTTGGCCATTTTGGAGGTCTAACAA